>NW_015505196.1:5248990-5285323 GCF_001515645.1 Sinocyclocheilus grahami | reverse complement strand
ATACATATATTGCTACGGTCAATATTATTAGCCCTCTTAAGAAATTATCTGTTTGATTGGCTACGGAACAAACCACTGTTGTTCAATGACTTGCCTACCTAACCTTCTGAGCTTTTAAATTGCACTGTAAGCTGAGGATTAGTATCTATTAAAACAACTAGTAAAATAATATGTATTGTTATAATGACAAATACATAAAAATTTGTTTAGACTTGAGAAAAAAAAAGTTAATGCTCATAATGGACTCATAATTACTCACCCTTGAAGCATCTTAGGTGTATATGACTTTCTTCTTTCAGATGAATCCAGTCGTAGTTATATTAAAAATTGTCCTGGCTATTCCAAGCTCTATCATTGCAGTCAGTGGGTGTTGCAGTTGAAAAGTTGTCAAATAAAGCGCGCACATTCATAATTTCATAATAAAACGTGCCTCACACGGCTCCGTAAATATATGAAATATCCATATTTCAAACGTAATAAACACTTTTCTCTCACTTCCGGTATCTGTCATACGCGGAAGCCGTTCCGGCAGATGGCGCAGCACATAGGCGCAGCACGCACACCTCTGAGATATGCTAGTCTCGCGAGTTTGTTTATAGGAGCAAAGGAAGCAAAGTTTCCTTACTTTAGCAAAGGAAAACCAGTCTCCTCTTGGCTTATATCGAAATCCTCCGACATTTTTCTTTGCAAAACTTCGGTTTGTACTTCTAATTCGTGACCGGCGTTTTGTTTTGTTGTCTCTCCGCGTTCGTCACTTATCATGCAACACCAATGTACTACATCATCCACCGGGACGGCTTCCGCGTATGACAGTTGGCGGAAGTGATATAAAAGTGTTTATTACGTTTGAAATATGGATATTATTCTTACAAAAATGCATGGATTCACTACAGAAGGCCTTTATTCACCCCCGGAGCCATGTGAAGCACGTTTTATTATGGATGCGCACGCTTTATTTGACGACTTATGGACTGTTCAACTGCAACACCCGCTGACTGCAATGATAATAGCTTTAATGTTAATTTCCAGATTCAATATGATCAGTTTACCCATCTGTAACATCTAGTGCATTTAAAAATTACTTTTATTTATTTATTTTTCATTAAATTTTTTGCAGGTCGCCATCAAATTCATCCCCAAGTATGAAACAGACCAGTATATTCAAATAGTAAGTTGTCAAAACTTAATGTACACATTTAAATATGAACTACATACAAATTATCATTTAAAGGGTTAGTTCACCCAAAAATGGTAATTGGCTTGTGTTTTACTGACCCTCGAGGCATCTTTAGTGTATGACTTTCTTCTTTCAGATGAATCCAGTCGTAGTTATATTAAAAATTGTCCTGGCTATTCCAAGCTCTATCATTGCAGTCAGTGGGTGTTGCAGTTGAAAAGCTGTCAAATAAAGCGCGCACATTCATAATTTCATAATAAAACGTGCCTCACACGGCTCCGTAAATATATGAAATATCCATATTTCAAACGTAATAAACACTTTTCTCTCACTTCCGGTATCTGTCATACGCGGAAGCCGTTCCGGCAGATGACGCAGCACATAGGCGCAGCACGCACACCTCTGAGATATGCTAGTCTCGCGAGTTTGTTTATAGGAGCAAAGGAAGCAAAGTTTCCTTACTTTAGCAAAGGAAAACCAGTCTCCTCTTGGCTTATATCGAAATCCTCCGACATTTTTCTTTGCAAAACTTCGGTTTGTACTTCTAATTCGTGACCGGCGTTTTGTTTTGTTGTCTCTCCGCGTTCGTCACTTATCATGCAACGCTGATGTGCTACATCATCCGCCGGAACGGCTTCCGTGTATGACAGTTGGCGGAAGTGATATAAAAGTGTTTATTACGTTTGAAATATGGATCTTTTTCTAACAAAAACGCATGGATTCACTACAGAATGCCTTTATATGACCCCCCGGAGCCATGTGAAGCACGTTTTATTATGGATGCGCACGCTTTATTTGACGACTTATGGACTGTTCAACTGCAACACCCGCTGACTGCAATGATAGAGCTTGGAATAGCCAGGACAATTTTTTATATAACTCCGACTGGATTCGTCTGAAAAAATAAAGTCATATACACATAGGATGCTTCAAGGGTGAGTAAAACACAAGCCAATTTTCATTTTTGGGTGAACTAACCTTTTAAGAGAGGTTTCTAAAGACCCAAGAACAACTACCAAGCCATTAGTGAATAATTTAGTCAAGTCTGAGATTGATATCTCAACGAAGACAGACACTAAAGACCTGGACAGGAATGGGCTGCGAGGTTGCAAACCAAGAAAAACTCCTCTTCTGAAGAAGAGACACCTCCAAGCTACACATTTTCACATTTTCCCTGTGTGTTAACGTCAGTAATTATGACTGTCGAATGTCTGACTACTTGACTCTTGGTAATGTATTTTGCCCCGCCCCCAAACATATGATTCGACTTTCAGTCGACTATCAGCATGATTCGAAAATTCAGATTCGACGATGTAAATCCTTAGTCGGGGACACCCCTAATATAAACATAATAAATATACAGAGTACACACACATATATTATGTAAACAAAAACTTTTATTTCGGATGCAGTTAATCGCGATTAATCATTTGACAGCACTTTTTTAGTGCAAGGTTAAGAATAGTTGCTTGAATGAGGTAATTTGGGAAGATATCGAATAATTTATTGCGTCAAACCAATTTATGATTTCTCATAGCAGTTGTGCGTTTTGCACCCCAAGATATTGTCCTCTCTTCCTTTCCTCCGCTGCTTCTCTCCTCCTACGCCATCAGATAGGTGACTACTTGACTCTTGGTAATGTATTTTGCCCCGCCCCCAAACATATGATTCGACTTTCAGTCGACTATCAGCTTGATTCGAAAATTCAGATTCGACGATGTATTCAGATTCGACGATGTAAATCCTTAGTCGGGGACACCCCTAATATAAACATAATAAATATACAGAGTACACACATATATATTATGTAAACAAAAACTTTTATTTCGGATGCAGTTAATCGCGATTAATCATTTGACAGCACTTTTTTAGTGCAAGGTTAAGAATAGTTGCTTGAATGAGGTAATTTGGGAAGATATCGAATAATTTATTGCGTCAAACCAATTTATGATTTCTCATAGCAGTTGTGCGTTTTGCACCCCAAGATATTGTCCTCTCTTCCTTTCCTCCGCTGCTTCTCTCCTCCTACGCCATCAGATAGGTGAGGCTTTGACCTTAATTCTTCATGGTCTGTCAGCCGCTCCCGGGCTGGCACAGCGGGTCATCAATAATGTCTGGCCCAGCATTGCCCACTGTTGGCACGGTGAACCTGCGGCTGCACTGCGCCCTGCCAAGCCCCGGGAGAGTTTATTAATGAGACTAGCTTGAGTGGGCATAGGTGAGAAAGTGCGTGTATGTGTATGTGAGAGAGAAGACAGCCTTTTTTCAGTCTTGCTGCAGGGGTTCCAAACTGTAGTACTAGGGGTCTGTCTCCAAGATACCCATTTATTAGAGGAACCGTTTCACCAGTCATCTCTGAAACACGGGTAAGAGTCAGGAAATGCCCTGAGGGTCAGTTCCCCAGTGAACAACATTCACTGGATGCAAACACCTTCACACTGCCTGTCTTTCATAGGAAATGTGAACTTCTAGCTGTCTTATTGCATCAGAGTTATTATAGTTGTCTAAAACTAAAGTTAAAACCTTAAAAAACAAACACAATTAACAAATGTTAACTGAAATTAAATTAAATAAACAAACTAAAATTGGAATACAAATTTCAAAAACACACAACAGAATTGTTGTTTAACTTTAAGTAAAATTTAAATGAAAACAGAATTAAAACCGATTTACAACATTTAGAAAAAAACTGTAATAGTATCCCAATGATACTAAAATATCACTGCATTGCACTCCTTAGGTCCCTGTGTCATGAATCAGTATGTAGTGAAACATGAGTCTCTTAAAAGCTGAAAGATGATGGAAAAGATACTTATTTTCAGTTGATTTATTATTTAAATTATCTGATCATTTGGCAATGTAAAAGGTAGATTGAAAGAGTTTCCTCTTCAGGAACTCGAGCTGCGTCGGAAAACGCTAGGGGAAAACGCTTCTGAATAACATGTGAAATCAGTCCAATAGCTGAGCGGGACGTCACGGGCGGGTGACGTCATGACCAGAAAGCTATAAAAGCACGTACGGCGGAGCCAGCATCAGCTTTCTGTCATTCAGCGAAGCGCTCTGTGTGTCAGTCATATTTATTGTTGTCTGTCAACTGTGAAAGCTCCAGCTATGTATAAGCTCATGCAAAGACAAAGCATTTCAAGGTGTAGGTTATGTGTTCCTCCCTGCCCAAAGAAAACGTTATATCACAAGTGGGGATACACATAGCCTGTGCGTGGTTTGCTTGGGAGCGAAGCATAGTTGTTACTGCCTTGCTTCGCTCTCAGAGGGCTCTCTTTGAGAAGGGAGCCTTCACTAGCGTTCCTCGCGGTGCCGGCCCCGCTTTCGCCGAGGCGGAGCGGCGGCTGTGCTCGTGGGTTTCGCGTATGTATCTGCTTCCTAATCACCAGATCCGGCGCCGGCATTCTCGTTCCCCTAGCGTTTTCCGACGCAGCTCGAGTTCCTGAAGAGAAACGTCTCAGTTTATGTATGTAACCCTGGTTCCTCGAGGGAACGAGACGCTGCATCTCAGTGCCATACTTCCAGCATCCCTGCCAGCGCTTGCCTCATTCCTGAAGCTGATGCTGGCTCCGCCGCACGTGCTTTTATAGCTTTCTGGTCATGACGTCACCCGCCCGTGACGTCCCGCTCAGCTATTGGACTGATTTCACATGTTATTCAGAGCGTGGTCACAGAAGGTGTTCCCCTAGCCGGGCGGGTGACGTCATGACCAGAAAGCTATAAAAGCACGTGCGACAACAATAAATATGACTGACACACAGAGCGCTTCGCTGAATGACAGAAAGCTGATGCTGGCTCCGCCGTACGTGCTTTTATAGCTTTCTGGTCATGACGTCACCCGCCCGTGACGTCCCGCTCAGCTATTGGACTGATTTCACATGTTATTCAGAGCATGGTCACAGAAGGAATTCCCCTAGCGTTTTCCGACGCAGCTCGAGTTCCCTCGAGGAACCAGGGTTACATACGTAACCTGAGACGTTTTCATACATTTATTTCTTTAAAAAAATTATTTTATTGGAATTGAAATTGTTAGAACCAGATTCCTTAAATTCTTTATGATTCTCATCCCTATTCCTTGCACAGAGTACTTAGAGCTGAACTAGGGAGCAGATTGAGTGCATCAAAATTTCAGAAGAGCTGACACCTTAAATCAGTAGCCTCGCTTTCTCTGGGTCACTGTGGTTGTCACTGAGGAAGCTGAGTAGTCTCATTCTCCCACATCTATCCACCTTCACTCCTGTAATTACCTAAAAGCATTTGAATACGATCATCAGAATGACAGATTGTAGGTGTCTGGATAAGCTTGGTTGTAATGGGAAGACTGCTGTTCCTGTGTCCATGTTTGCCTAAATATATGTGAGCGTGTTGAAATGCAAGTGTGAAAATGCTTTTACTCTTGACAGCTGGAGCATCAAAGTTTTCTAAGAAACCTTTAAGTCACATAGTCAATAGATTATTTACTTTCTCTGTAAACTTTCCTGCCTGTCATGCATTTTTTTATTAAAAAGCTATGCATTTTTTGGTAGAACAAACCAAATGTAGCATGTATGCATTAAAAAAATGCTCTGCATTTGCTCTATACATGATGTGTGCTTTTAGTTTATTGAGAGCTAATTTTTTTCCCTTTAACTGCTCAATGATGTGGATCTTTCTGTATGTATTTGGAAAGTTACTAAATACTTTCATAGCAGACCTTGAAGAGCTCCTCTCTTCTATACAAATGGGAAATTATTGTCTTTTCTGCCATTTTCGAGGGCAGCTATTAAGGCCACAGTTCACTGAGTCATCTATACTTGGTAAATGGACATATTTTAGATTTTTAATAATATTGTTTTAATTGATTTGAATAGTTTAAAGGGGTCATATGATGCTTTTTTTAAAGATCATCATTTTGTGTAATTGGTGGAACAGAATATGTTGACATGATGTTGCTAAGTTAATGGCATGCCACAGCACACATTAAAATACATATTAAACTAAATTAAATTAAATTATGAACTGAGCTGTTTTTTATGTTATATGGTCAGTAGGTGTGACTGTAATAACAACTAATCAACTGTAATCAACTTCTATTTTCCTGGTTGAAGTGCATTCTGGAATTTCCTCTGTGAAGGATGCATTGCTGATAATACTATCCAGAAAAGTAGGTATCTAAGGCATGGAACATGTTGCTAACCAAAAGGCATAGGTTATCATGTTCGTGGAATAGATTATCATGACTTTGGTTGCTTTGGAAGTGTGCCTTAAAATGCCATCTTGGTAGGAAGCTTGTTACATTTCGATCATTACAAATCATAGAGCTTCAATCTTTATTTCACAGCAGGCTGATATCACTGTCTTCTAAAGGGAGAGGAGCGTGCATGTTGCCTTAGCATCAGCAGAGGGCCTTTTTGTGTGTGCACAGCAGGACGGCACAGCCATAATTAAGACAATTAATTCAAATGGAGAAGAGCGTTGCACATTAGCCAAAATGTTTGCACACTGCTGATTTCAGCCGCTGGCTTTAAGAAATGTCAGTGCATCAGGGCTAATCTGATTAAGTGTTTGTTATTTGTTAATGCACAATTAAAGGAAGGGGAGAAAAAAAGTAGTGTGTGTCTCACATATACTCACACTCTCCTATAGAAATGCCCAAAACCTCTTCATAACCACAATGGTTGATAAGTATTAAACATAACACATTGGTTAACCTCATTTGTAAGGGTGTACCAATATATCACAATACATGTATTGTAAATAGCAACATTATGTATAGTGTATAGTTTACCAAAAAAAAAAAAAAAAAGCTTGGACAGATTTAATTTAGGCTTTTATTCACATATAAACAATGATCAATAAACATACAAAGAACACATCAATTATGATAAACCTGGAAGCTAACACACATTTGAGCTTATTTGTTTAGTAATTATTAAATATAAATTCAAATGCATGTATATCTATTACAGTATACTTTATGTATAGTAATTTAAGAGAGAGAGACAAAAGAAAATTTAACTATACACTATATCAGTATTTTGTATTGAACTGAATTGTGATGTATGTAATAAGCAATATTTTTAGATTTTAAAGTTACTCACAAAATAGCACGACCTTGGGGACTGCCAACCTATCACCGTCTTCTCCTTTCAAATCTCTAGAAAATTGGTGTATCTCTCTGTCTTACTGTCTTTCTTTCAATTTGCATCTCTTTGTCTACCTTTCTCCCGCTCTCTGACCTTGGCCTTATCATATTAAAGCTCCTCTATTTCCTGTAAGAGCTGCTCAATGGCTTCGTCTCCAGATTGGGCTGTTAGGGAAGAGTTCACTAGGCGCCTATCGGGCACATTTATCCCAGACTGTTCCAGAAATGAGTCAAGCAAATAAGCAGGGGAGGAGATGCTGGCCGTGCAGATGGCTGTCTCTGACACAGAGAACAAATTATTCACCCCATAGAGGCTAATGTACATTAGCGAGGCGGCATCTGCTGCCGGGAGGAGACGACAGGGACAGGTATCCCCACAACTCTTCTGCTGTGAGCCACACAACTGCAGGCTTTACAAAACGCTCATTAATCCACCGCTGATGGTTTGGTCTCGCTACAGTCGTACAGCAGGGGAACTGGAAGTAGAAAAAGCCTCAATATGACTTATCAGTGCTAAGAGATAAAGAAAGAAAGACAACATAGTACAGCAGGGACATATTCACCTCTTTCCTCTCCCTGATTTTCATCCATTTAAAGCTCAGCGTTATGTACTGTATGATTGTCTAAATCACTGAGTTTGCTATAGGCTCAAAATGACCCAAACACTCAACGGTGATTGACTGTTATATTTGCCATACTTTACAGAAACTCATACTGTAATTGACAACTAAACTCCACATGCTGCAGCACCAGTGTGCGCTTTAATGTTTATCTTTCAATTCAGCTGTTTAGGGGCCTGCCATTCTCACCATGCCTCGACAACCGCTTGTAGTGAGTTAGTCATAAGGGGCAGCATAAGAAACAAATAACAATTCGACAACCATGCAGCAAATGTAATATTCAGAAATGTACATGGTGGCGTTCGGTGAAGCTCATATGAAGTGATATGACATGTTGGGGAATAATTTGAAAGGGTTTGTCTGTGAAATCTGTTCCCAATTCCATTTTATTTTATTTATTTTTTCCAAATTCCATTTATTTTTTTCAATTAAATTTTTTTTTAAATTTAGTGGTGAAATTAGATTTTATTAATCAAAAAGCATGTCTAATTAATTTAAATATTCAATAATATATACATTTAAACTTACACAATTTAACAGCAATTTATGAAAAGTTTAACAAAAAATAAATTTTTAAGGCCCTAAGAAATACATTTAATTTTTTTTTCAAATTTAGTTTTATTTATACCAAATTCTGTGTTTTCCATTAATTTTCTGGATTCCATTTTAATGGTTTCATTAAACTGTAATAATCAAAAGCATCTCTAAATAATTTATTTTATTAGAAACATTCATTCATTCATAAAGATTGTGTTGTCTATTTACATTTTTCTGGTAAATAATGTTTCCAGTAAATATTTCTTAAATATAATGTTTTAATAATAATTTGATTATTAGTAGTAGTATATAATTTCATCAAGTAAAATATTTCTGTCACAGTTTCTTCAATTTAAACCAAACTTTTATTTTCATGGGTTGTTGTAAAGACCTTTAAGTTTCTCTGTTTGTATGACATGACGATAGTTTTTCTCAAAAGAAACAGTAAAATGATCATGAAGTGACTCTCAGAGCAGTTTTAGAAATTCTGTTCATGTGTTCATGTTCCACGTTATACAGTAAATTCCATTTTTATGACTGGATTCCGTGATTCTGTCCGCATTCTCGCATCGTGGAAATCATAGGGCCCTAATTAAAATAAAAAGCCTCTCGAGGCTGTTGTTTTTAAGATGAGTAATTTAAATCACCCAAAGTGTGGTAAAATAATGCAAGTAACAAATATTTGTAACAAAAATAACTTTGTTTGCAGTAAAAGCAATATGATAAACACTCCATTGTTTAATTGTTTGTTTACATTTGTATGATTTGTAGTAATATGATCTGTTTGATGAATATCTAATATGATCTGTTTGATGAAGATCTAATATTTGTCTATTGGCTTTTTAAATTTTTGCAGTAAATTGCATTTCTAAGTTTCAAACTCAGTTTGAAGGTTGGCCATCTGAGTGCCATCTGTGTCGGCTCTTGCGGTTAAAACTTTTGCTTAAATCTGATGTGTCTTTGAAAGCCAATATGGAAGCTGACATCTGTTCAATCTCTCCAAATGCTTCTTGCCATCTTATCTGTAGGAGATCTTTCTGATTGACCCGTGGTCTCCAGAAAATGTTCAATCTATCTGGTAGATGATGACCTGCTGCGGTAGCTACAGTAATTATCTGTATGATTTGTTTTCACATGCTAATTCAATGTAAGCTTATCTATAGCTTATCTATCAGCAGATATTTGATCATAAGGGCTATTTGCAAGCAAACATATTGATGTTCTGGTATCTACAGTGCTTTTTATTGAATTAGGCAAAATTATTTTGCTCCCAAAAAACATGCAATTTCATCATCCTATTATAGCAGTTCAGTATAAAGACCACTGATAACCAACCCATTTAAGAATTTGGTAATAAAGACAATATATTTGCTGGGAATAGGACATAACACAGTCTTTCTGTAGAGGCCAATGTGTGGAACTGAAAAACATGCTATATGGGTGGGTCGGTCTTCTAGAGGGAGAGAGATGTTGAGCGATACAGCGTCTGGATGTAGCTAATACGAAAATGACCTTTTCCAGAAATATATTGCATTGGAAACCGACCACATTTATTCAAGCTACAGTGACCCATGCCTAGTAATGATTTTTGGATTGATCCACTGCTCTTATGGAGAAAAAAAAAGTTATTGGGTTGATACCTGCACTCCAATATTTTGTTACATCCCCAGCGCTGACTTTTTTTTTTTTAAAGCCATTTCCAATGAATATACTGTCGGTGCCATTTTTTGAGCTGACTTAGAACTTTTGTTGGTACTGCCAGGCCATGACAGGATGCAATTGAAATTGTTATTGATTGTTGTGAATTTCTAAAGTGAGCCCACACATAAACAACATCTTAAAGGTTCTGTAAACAATTTCAGTTATAGTGGTAACTTCCAAAATTTCGTTAACTTCAACCACACGGCCACTCTCCAAAACTCCATCCAATTCACAGACAAAGAATGTTTCTGATTAGACAGTTTTCTGATTTGTATAAATAATAATAATAATAAAGTTAGTAATATAATTATTACTAATAATTATATTATTTAAGGCCATTTTTCCCCCTCTTTCAAACCTTTCACCTGGGTATGAAGACTCTGTTGGACAGAAGTGCTATATTGTCTGAATTGGAGTTGCAAAGCCTAATGACAGCTGTTTAGTACTGGAAATAGGGGACATGTTCCTGCTATTATGCTGGTGCATGATGTTCTTGTTGTTGACATTTTAGCATGTTTCAGGTCAGCTTAGTGTGATTTGAACTCCATGTCCCCCCAAAAACCGTTCATATAGTACCACAGGGTTGAGTCAGTAGGAAAAACTAATTGCATTCCTGTGTCCTCTTCCTGCTTGTATGTACAGGCTGTTGAAGAGCCTTTGACCCCTACAATCAACCTTTCTTTTTCTCCTTATACTTGTCTTATATGTCTTATATATGAAATTTTACATTATTTGCTTTGTCATTTTTTTCCCAGTCTAGTGTGCACTCAGATGGACACACCATGTACTTGGCCGTTCCATTTAGTGTATACATTTTAAAAGAATAGAATCATCTCAAATTGAACATTAGCCTTTTATTTTTGTCTACACTGGAGCATCATCATTTTTCAGTTTGTTTTTGCTACTAGTTTAGCATGTTCAGTATGGTTGCCAAAAAAGTTTTTTTTTAATTTGATGTATTATTTAAATATTGATACATAAATGTGAGGTGGTGGTAAAGCAAGACACTCACATTTGTAAAGTGCTGTTTCGTTCACAAACATTTCCATAGCGTCAATGTTTGCCATCTTGTGAGCAACGTGCAGGGGAAAAAATTGCTGATTTTTGCCTAATCGCAATTGCGATTTAATTTCAATTAATCGTGCAGCCCTACTTTTTTGTAATATTTACTGCTTCTTACTTTGTTACTGTCTTTGTATTGCTTAGATTACAAAATTGTGTAGAATAAATGTGACTGGTTTTCTGAAGCCAACTACAACAGGGTAGTTCATCCAGCATATAGCCCCTTAAACATGCCAGATTTATTCTCTTTCAGTTTAATGGCAAAGGACGGACTTTCTCCGTTATTACTCTGCAACGGGGAGTCCAAAGATAGGCAACATGTCGATGCCATGGACCCAGAAATGCAATGACAATGTTAATTTGGTTATGTCTGAATTATTGTATCTCCTGCTGCCAGATGGGACTATCTGTAATTAGCCCAGTGAAGGAATCGCTTTTCCGTTTTGGCAAGGCTTAATGAATATGAGTCTTTTTCAATATGAGACTCAAAAGACCATGTGGATTTTTTGCTAAGGCACCTGGGCCAGTCTCTCTAGCGCTAATGAAATCCTACTGGAAACAAACTGGCTGGTGCAGACAGTCTTCAATAAAGCAACAGATTCTACCATTTATCCTTCCTGATTGTGCCAGAAATGAGACCTTATGGTTTTCGCATCCTTTTTCTCCCGCTTCATCTCTTTCTCATCCTCTCCGAGTCCCTGACCTTTCCTGGCGCATCTGTTTTGACAGATGTTTGACTAAAGAGATTTGGCTGGATGTTCTCTCTGTGGTAACTTAAGTTTCCCCGCTCCCTGCTTGATATTGTTTCACTAGCAGACAGTTACCAAGAACACCTGCTAGTGTTAACTCGACTTACTGCGTGGCACTCGGAGAGTCATTTAGGTTCACCGTGTGTTCCGCGTTTCTGCACTCACGTGCGACCTTGCAGGTACCAGCCACCCTCCAAGACTCAATTATCGTCAGGGATCATTGAGGGGGACGAGTTGTGGTATTTTAGCGCACTTATTTAATTGCACAGAGCTTGATTAGCCATTTTGGTGAATGGTCCCTGCGTATCTTAATGTGACTAAAGAGAAGCTTGATTTTGTACAGTACAGTTTGTCTCACTCTGTTTTGTGCGCATTAGCAGTCTGTGAACTCCGGCAGGCTTGCTTAAGGGAAATTGCAGTCTATATTATTAGGTATAAGACACTTTGTCCACTATCATGAAATGCACTAAATAACAAAAGTATACTGTATGTGAACCAATTTCTTTTTACATACTATCTATTCAATCAATCAATCAATATTTAAATTAATCAATAAATAAAAATACAATGTTATTTATTTATTTGTTTGTTTGTTTGTTTATTTCCAGTAACGAAAAAAGTATATGTTTGTCACATGCTTTAGATAAGTATTAATTAATTAATTAATTCATTCATTAATTCATTCATTCCCTAATACTTTTTTTAACAATTCTTTGTCATATTTTCATGTCTTTTCTACTTCTTAATTTAGTTAAAGGGGTCCTATTATGCTTTTTCACTTTTTCAACTTTAGTTAGTCTGTAATGTTGCTGTTTGAGCATAAAAAAAGATCTACAAAGTTAAAAAGTTCAAAGTCCTCTTCAAAAGGATATATTTTATTTAACAGAAATCACTTTTCAAAAACTACAACGAACGACTCGTTTGGACTAAAAACGCATGTTTTCCAGGATTTGTGATATCACAAATATCGACGAATGGGATGAGACCTGGCTGAGCTGCACTAGAGAAGGCAACGCGTGTTATCACTATGTCGGAGACATGCTAGCTTTCCCAAGGCAGACGAACTTGTGGTTACAATTATCCGGGTTTAAATCGAGCTCAAATTTATTTGATTTCGATGCAATATTTACACTGAAGCTGGCAGGCGGCTATGGTAAGGGGCATGACATTTCCCGACCAGGCGCCGAGTGGTGCCAATCACAACACACATTGGCCCAGCTAACCAATCACAGCCCATTTCATATTTCAGGAGGGCGTTCATTTGATACAGGAACTATTCGAGCCGTTCATGCCAGACTGGGGAGAGAGGTGTTGTAATAATGTAAAATATGTGAAAAATAATGTGTTTTTCAAACAACCTAGTATGAGAACCTGTTCTAGTACACCCCCAAAACAAAATCAAGACTTTGTAAAAGAGCATAATAGGACTCCTTTAAGTATATTCTTAATATTAATACCCGTTTCTTTATGTATGTATTTACTTACTTATTTGCCTGTTTAATTATTAAGTGATCAGTAAATTTTTGCCTCAGACTTTAGCCCACGATTGTAAAATCCAAGCAAACATTTTTTATTTAGGACACTGTTGCAGTGATCCAATCATTCAGCGAGAGAGGGAGAGAGAGAGGGGTCGAGAGAGGAGAGGGAGGACAAGGTTTTGCAATGCACACCTGTTGCTGCCACATGACCCACTCTCAAGGCCAAATAAACCCAGTCTCTGCTTTTGTTCCTCTACAATTTCCATTAGATGCCTAATTGTAAGGTCCATATTTTTCATTGCTGACAGGCTGCATTATAAATATATTCAGTGGCTGCTGCAATTACAGCATTTTCCATTTGAAATTAACAAAAAAAGATGTAATGAAGTGACCATGTTTCCATTATGTGACCCACTTAAATGAAATTTCGAAATCCATCCGACTCTGTCGATCTATGATTCCGTCCATCTTGTGCATATTTAATTTATTTAATGACCACAGTTATCCAACACTAATAGTCCCTGTGTGTGAGAAAGTAATTGCCCTCCAGTTAAATCAGAATAATTAATGCGGTTATTAGAATCAGGCGACTGCACACAGCCCTGCAGTGTAAAAATCACTCCTTTAGATGTCCCAGCACTAATCACTGAGCAAATTGTGTCATGATCACTGCAACTATTTGATCAGTTTATGAAATCTTCGGTCTGTCTACAGATTTAGAAACATCTCCTGACAAAAAATTTAATAAGAAAGCAAATCTTTGTCCACTTATTTATATGCTTCTTTTCTATTGTGGGCTGTGTGCAGATACACTTAATTTTCCACATGTTGGCTCTAAACCAAATACACACACTGACCTGCACAAAGCCATCGTCATAGCAACACACCATCTCTCTTTCTATAGCCACCATTCACACCTTCATATCTCTTAGCATTTTTATTATTATTATTATTATAATTTTTTGCTCTTTCCTTGTCTTTATAAAAATATCTTCAGTAGGTGGAAGCTGGAATGTAAAGTTTGATATCATCTGTTTAATGAGTAATCTCAATTCATCTCAGAAAATCTGTTACAAACTTGTGTGGCGTTTGCTTATTTAAGCTTGAACAAATATTATTGGTTTAAGACGAGTTAAATGAGTAGTAAGTCCTTGAATCTCATCTTAGCTGTCCTTAGCAAGTTTGTGAGAGTTTATCAGAGAAGAAGCAATGCCTTATTTGTGAATGAATCACTCATTTGAGTTGCAATATTTTCAATGAATTGTTGATTTGGATCACACGACTTGTCAGGATGGTTAATTCTTTCAAAAATCAGACTGACTTTGTTCTCAGTATCAACTCACCTATTTGATGATCTGTTGCAGCGGTTATAAGCTCAATGGAGGAGATAGTTATCAATAAATTATGACTTAAATTTAGGTTTGTTCTCCACACAAACCTATTGCATGACTTCAGAGTCACATGGACCACTTTATGGTGCTTTTGCATCCTTTTTGAAGTTTAAAATATCTAGTCCCTGTTCATTTTAATTAATTAAACAATACTGTTCTTATTGTTAACTAAAACTATTAAAAATTGGTTTTGTTGAAATAAAGCTGTAATTAAATAGGCTATACCTACACTCTTAAAAATAAATGTTCTTCACGATTCCATAGAATAACCTTTTTTTTTTGTCTAAATGGTTCCATAAAGAACCTTTATGTTTCACAAAAGGTTCTTTGTGGAGAAAGAAGGTTCTTCAGATTATAAAAAGGTAAGAAAGAGATGGTTCTTGAAATAACCTTTGACGGAATGGTTCTTTGTGGAACCAAAAATGGTTCTTCTATGGCATCACTGTGAAGAACCTTTTAACCACCTTTATTTTTAAGAGTGTATTAGATGACAACATTAAATCTTCCTGACACTAAATTAAAAAGAGTTTTAAAATGACTAAAACAAAAACTTATATAAAAAAAATAAGTAGTAGGGTGAGCAAATAAATGTGAGTGAATTATTATTATTATATATAAAACTGCACTGAAATTGTGATGCCCAACTTACGAAGTGCCCCGTTTTCTCTGCTACACATTTTCTTACTTTTTTCTCTGTACATGATTAATGGCATAATCAAGCATCCCTCCCTGCATGTAAGACTAGAGGGGATGTGAGAATAAGCATTTTTCATACTCGGATGGATAAGATTATAGCTTATAGGATCAGATAAAATGTATCTCTGTCTCCCTTTGCTTTATTTTTTAAAGTGGCCTAGTTTTAAAAAGTTCAACACATAGCGGGACAGCATCAGAGAGGCAAGCATGTGATGTGAGAGACTGAGAAAGAGAGGGGCAGTGTGAAGCCACAGGATGCTGCAAGGTGTGTGTACATGTTGGTTTCATTTTTGAAAGAGCGATGCTACATCTAAAAAAAGAAAACTTTGTAAACCCAGTGGTATTTTATTCCCAGAAGCACTCTGCGCATTGTGGTGGATACAAAAAAGCGTAGCGGCACAGTCGGCGTGTATGAAAAAAGACACAAGTCGTATTTTCTTTTCTCTTTCTGTAGAAAGAGGATGTCCCTTAGGCTTGAAGGGCAGAGTGGTGTTTAATAGCAAAGTTGTATCTGTGTGTGTGTGTGTGTGTGTGTGTCTATTAAGGAAGTCAAGCAGGTACAGACGAATAGTCCCATCACTGTGAGTGACATTGATTAATGAAACACAGTCCTTGTAGCACACACACACACACACACACACATACACTGAAGCTATGGCATTCCATGACAACATTAAAGTGTGTCACACTCACACTGTGTCTCATGTTGAATCTAAAGATACCTGGAATTCCTTTGAATCAAACTAACTACCCTGTTACACGCTCCCAAATTAAATTTAAGACCATCTGGATTATTATTATATGTTGAATCACACACAATGTTTGACACAGTGTCTGGGACTGACAGGAACAGATTAGGGTTGGGCTATATGTTAAATATGTACTTTTCATATAATATTATGTTATGATTCAATATGTTGGTTGATATATAATATATTCACCCTGATTGTGCTTTAGGCCCTTCTCCACAGCACAGTGGGTTTATTTGGATTTTGTGCACAGAGCTTGAGCTGGAGTCGAGCCTGTTTTGCTGGCAATATAAAATTAAGGAACATGGTGATTGATGTTAATGTGCTTTTTATTTGGCCATTACGTCTTCTAAAGAGCATGCCATTAGACTAGTTTCACGATTAGACTAGAAAATGCTCATTAGACTTGTTTTGCAAGCCCTCCATGTCTTGTGACATGATTATGAGTGTGTTAGGACTGTAATGTTGTCTCAGCATCCCTTATTTAAACTTCAGCTGCAAAAAAATAAAATAAAAATGCATTAATAACTTTGATGTAAGCAGAAGTCTCTTATGCTCACCAAGGCTGCATTTATTTGAGTTAAAAACACTATAATTTATAATATAATATTAATATATTACAATATAATATTAAAATTACATTTATTAATGTGAGGGCAAAACATTACTCCAGTCTTTAATCTCATGATCCATCAGAAATCATTCTAATATGCTGATTTGGTCCCCAAGAATCATTGCGTCATATTATTATCTTATTAGTATTTTTGCAGCAGTTATGCTGCTTAATATTTTTGTTTATACTCTGTATATATGTTTAGACAATAACTAAATAAATTAAATTAATCCAATGAAAATGCTAATGATGATGTTTGCAATTAATTGTTCATTTATTCATATCTGTATAGTAGTTGTTATTATTTTTGTTTTTGTATTTTATGAATGTCCACATATTATATATTATCCAAATTTATTTATTTGTTTGTAACAATATTGGCCATTCATTCAGCGAATTCACTTTGTATCTCTTTAAACACAAGGGATTGAGAACGTCTAGGTTACGTACGTAACCCTCGTTCCCTGATGGAGGGAACAGAGACGTTATGTCATGACGACATAGGGGGTTTACTTGAGAGCCCCAATCCACTCTGACTTTAAGAGAAAACGCCAATGAAATTTGGCTAGTGGATTTTGCATGCCTTAGCCACGCCCTGTGCATACGGGTATTAATGGGCGATAGGTGCATCCACCCATTCAGGTTTTACGCTGAGGAGCCGAGAACATGTCCCTGGCAACCAGTCTGACTGGGTGCTGGAGGATACTCAACCAGGGTTCGCCATCCGGGGAACTCTACTGGAAGAGAAAAAAGGCACATCCCCGGGTGAGGGGGAATGGTGTAGCAAGCGTGACACCGGCCAGTCCTTCCTGCCACTTACCTATTACCCAACACATGGGAAGAAACCGGCTCTCTGTAGAATCTCACAAAGGTGTTCGGTGTCGCCCAGCCCACAGCTCTACAGATGTCGGCCAGAGAGGCGCCATGCACCAACGTATAGGTGAAGGCGATACTCCATGTCAGGTGAGCTCTCACCCCAGGGGACATGGCTCGCCTTGGGACTGGTACGCCAAGGCGATGGCATCCACTATCCAGTGGGCCAACCTCTGCTTGGAGACAGCCTTCCTTTTCTGCTGACCACTGTAACAGACAAAGAGCTGCTCAGAGCGACTGAAGCTCCGGGTGCGGTCCACGTATATGCACAACGCTCTTACGGGACACAGCAATTTTAAGTATGGGTCTGCCTCCTCCGAGGGCAGTGCTTGCAGCTTCACCACTTGATCGCGAAAAGGCGTGGTGGGAAACTTGGGCACGTATCCAGGCCGGGGTCTCAGGACAATGTGAGAGTAAGCCGGCCCAAATACAAGGCACTCTTTGCTCACCAAAAAATGCTTGGAGGTCTTGGAGGCATGATGGAAGTGAGCGCGGGCAGGAGCGCTGTCTTAGTAGACAGGAATTTAAGCTCGACTGAATCCAGCGGCTCAAATGGATCCTTATGAAGGCCAGCCAGGATGGTAGAGAGATCCCAGGAGGGCACAAGGGGTGGCCTAGGAGAATTTAACATTCTGGCACCCCTCAGGAACCTGAAGATGACATCGTGCTTACCCAGGGACTGGCTGTCCACTGCATCGTGATGTGCTGCGATAGCAGCCACATACACTTTCAAGGTGGAGGGTGACAGCCTATGCTCCAACCTTTCTTGCAGGAAAGAAAGCACTACTCCAATCATGCATCTTTGGCGAGAAAAACACCAGTTCACGAAGAGACTCCACTTCAGTGCACAGGCTTGCCTCATAGAGGGAGCTCTAGCCTGAGTGACGGTGTCTACCACCGCCTTGGCAGGTCACTTAAGTTGCATAATTGCGTACAGCCCGAGGCCAGCTGTGTGTCAGTGCATCCGTGCCGAGGGGGGCCTCGGTCAGGTAGGAATACAGCTGGCAGTGGGAGGACTCGTGGGAAGCAAACAGGTCTTCCTGGGCTTCCCAGAATCGACTCCAGATCAGCCAGATCATCTCGGGATGGAGTTTCCATTATCTGGGGAATGTGAGCTGTTGTGAGAGCACGTCGACTGCAAGATTGAACTCCCCCAGAATGTAGATGGCGCGCAGCGACTTGAGCCGCGTCTGACTCCAGAGGAGGAGATGACGGACGAGCTATGACATGCGACGTGATCGTAGACATCCCTGCCAGTTGGTTGTCCAAGTGGACCAACACGTGCTTGTCTTGTTGCAGTGGCCGGAAATGCCGCAAGGCCAGATGCACTGCCAAATCAGTCGAGGCCCTGTCCAGAGCCCCGAGGCTGCCTGCCCATAGCGTGTAGCACCCCAGCCCGTACTGGAGGCATCTATTGTGACAACGACATGCCGGGACACTTGTTCTAAGGGCACCCCGGCCCATAGAAAGACAAGGGCTGAATAGGTGGCGACACTCCGGCGTGATGGTCACATGAAGTGTGCTGCGATGCCATGCCCATCTCGGAACTCGGGAGTGTAACTAGTGCTGAAGTGGAAGCATGTAGCAGGTGCAACTGCTCTCGTGACCGGGCCATGATGAGCCAGTCGTTGATTATCCTGATGCCCCCTTCCTGTGACGGGGCAAGGGTGCCCTCTGCAACCTTTGTAAAGACACAGGGGGACAGGGACAGCCCAAAGGGGAGTCTAAGGGTACTACCATGACCAACCCTCGAACACAAACCATAGGAACGGCCTGTGTCGAGGAAGAATCGAGACATGAAAGTAAGCGTCCTTCAGGTCGACCGCTGCAAACCAATTCTAGGGCTGGATGCATCTGATGATGCACTTCTGCGTCAATATCTTGAATGGGAGCTTGTGAAGGGCCTGATTCAAGACATGCAGATCCAGGATTGGATGAAGGCCGGGCATGATGGAATAAGGGCTGTAAAACCCTGACTTCAATCTCGGCTGGAGGGACAGGCTCGATTGCATCCTTTGCCAGTAGGACAGCAATCTGGTCGGGCAGGACAGGGGCATCTCAAGCTGCCACCGAAGTCTTGAGAATGCCGCTGAACCTGGGGGGTCGCCTGGCAAACTGAATCGCTTAGCAGAGTTGAACTGTCCAATTGAGGTTGGGCAGCGCAAGCCACACTTCCAAGCTCCGTGCGAGTGGCACCAAAGGGACAATCGACGCACCCGCTGTGGTGCAACGGTGAGAAGTCATGCTGGATGGCATAGAAGCATCGCGTCCTGGCTCATCACAGGACTCTCCGTGTCCCCGGAGGGACTTGCCAGAGATATGTGGAGAGGCAGCAAGTCTCCGAGCCGTGATCTCTTGGCTGCTGGTGATAGGGGGCGTCGGGGGCAAGAGTGAAGAGGCAACGCGTCACTCACTGCCAACCCACAAGCCTGATAACCCAGAGGAAAAGGAAACAGCTCTTTTTTTTGAAAAAGATTCTCTACCTGGCCCTCTGGGGGAAGGAGTGGCGCTGTCCTTGCCATCTCCTGAAAAAAAAGCAGCTTCACACATCTCCGGGTTGCCCATGTCAGGGCCGCTTTGTCTTTTTAGAGGACTTAGGGCCGGATGGGACACGGGGGGTGCCGTAGTCCTCCGAGAGGCTCAATGCGCTGGCCTTGACGGTGTCTCAGTACGGGGCGAAGGCACTCTTGAGGATGCAGGGGGGTGCCCTCAGTGACGAGCAGGCTGATGCACGGCCCGCGGCAGAGCTGTGGCAGCTGGAGGATCACGCTGGCACAAGATGTGCTGGATGGCCTCAGTCTGTCTCTGTACTGCCAAGAACTGCTGGGCAAAGCCTAAAAAAGTCTAAACTGCTGGGCAAAGCCAACCTGCGAGATGGGAGTGTCAAGAAAGCGGACTTTGTCGACATCTCTCATCTCAGCGAGGTTGAGCCAAAGATGGCGCTCTTGGGCCATAAGCATGGACATCGCCTTCCCGTGGTCTGAACTAGAGGAACTACCCTCATGCATTTCTTGGAGTGCCTTGGCTTGGTGGACCTGTAGGATAGCCATGGCATGCAGGCCAGTGGTGGCATGGCCCGCAGCACTGTAAGCCTTGGCGGTCAGAGCCGCTGTCAGTTTATAGGCTTTGGACGGGAGACGAGGACGATTCCTCCAAGTGGCGATGTGAATACCCCCTAGCCGCCCCACCATCGAGGATAGTGAGGACGGAGGAGGCAGACGAGCGGCTTCAGGCCAAAAATGGTGCCATCCACGACTTCGTCAGCTCCTCATGCACCTCCGGGAAAAAAGGCACCGGCGCAGGACGCGTTTGTGAGCCGTGCCCGCGCTGAGAAACCAATCATCCAGCCGTGAGGGCTCGGCACTGAGTGGTGTGTTCACCTCCAGCCCGATGCTCGTGGCTGCCAAAGCATGGCCGTCAACTCGAGGTCCAATTCGGCGGCGGCCGCAACACCCAAGGGAGGCAGCCCCGCCGAATCTTTATACTCTGAGGATGATAGCCCATCCCCCGATGCTGCGGTCGACATCCGATTCTCTGGCGGTGCACCGAATGAAATGCTGGGACCGTCACGAGCCGGGCCAGCAAAATCACTCGAGAGTGATTGCGGGAGGAGTGAGAGGTCCATAGGGACGGACCTGGCGGAGAAGCTCTCACTGTAATCCTAAAATCTCACTGAGCTCTAGCCGGCGGTCCTCTGCTCGTGACAGAGAAACCGGGATCCGTAGAGACTGAGAATGCAGCTCTCGTCCCCATGAGGAGACAGAGGCGAGATCGCAGCGAAACCATGCTCATACGCTCACAATGAACACATGAGTCATCCACGAACGCAGCTTTAGCATGTTGGATGCCCAGACACTGAAGACAACGATTGTGTCCATCCATGGGGGACAGGTAATGACCGCAACCAAGAGAACACAAACGGAACGGCATCTTTAAAAAGACGCGAGCCGTCTGTGATGAGTTAATTGAAGCACCCAGAGGAATTTCTGATTCAACAGGGACACCGCTGTTTGTGCCGTAACGCCAACCAGGAACAGCTTCTTTCTTCCAGTCAGAATGAAAAGGCTTTGTGGAGAAGAAATCATTCACCCACTCGGCTCCTAAGCAAAAATCTGAATGAGTGGATGCACCTGTCACCCATTTATAACCGTATGCACAGGGAGTGGCTCAGGCATGCAAAATCCACTAGCCAAATTTAATTGGCGTTTTCTCTTAACGTAAGAGTGGATTGGGACTCTCAAGTAAACCCCCTATGTCGTCACGAAATAACTCGAAGTGACCAACAGATAGGGAACACAACAACCTCTAACAGCACTGTAAAAAAAATGGTATGATCAGTAAGTCATGACATTACTTTAACTCATCAAAATAAGTTAAGCAATGTTTTAAGTTATACATGATTCAACTCGTGTTTGTAAAGTCAGTGTAATGTAATTTAAGTGTTAAAAAAAATAAGACAACACCTTTTTTACAGTGAAGAGGAGAGAAAAAAATAGAGAGTTCAAGAAAATAACAAATATGATTGTTATCTGGCAGGAGGAATCGAGAGTCTGAAAACAGAGTGATGGAAAGAGTAGTAATGTATGTGTGTGTGGGGGGAGGGGTTGATGGTCTCTTCTTCTGTTGTGCAAATCAAGTTGTTTGAACAGTGGGATATTTTAGGTGGCTCAAAGGACAAACATTTTTTGCTTTAATTTCACACACGCGCTCACACATACACATACAAATGGATCCCGTTATCAGCCACTTAAAACCTGTGAAGGCTAGATAGGCTCACGGCTAAATTGCTACACATTGCTCTCTAGAGAACTGACCTCAAATTATTCAGCAGCTTGCGAGATCTATTAAAGCATCTTTAGCCTCAAGAAAGGCCCGTTAGTGTCACTTTAAATGTTATCGCTTTCTTTCTTTCTTTCTTTCTTTCTTTCTTTCTTTCTTTCTTTCTTTCTTTCCCTACTCTGAGCTCTAGTGGCAGTTTTCACATCACCCCCTTTATTGATCTCATTAATTGTTTGTTAGATGTGTAATTAAACAGTAGAGAGGGAAACATCTTGTTAGCAGCTGGGGTCTTTATGTGCTCTTTGGACTCCAGTCTTAGTTAAGCTACAGTGAGAAATTAGAAAGCCGTCGCTAAGCCCAGTGGGGACATCTGCGGGAGACCGGAGCCCCAGTTTGGGAGCTTTTAATAGCGGATTCTGTAAATTGCTCCATTAGAGTGTATTCGACATCAGATACACTAGCATACTATTTGTAATGCCAGGCTAATGGCATCTTTCATATGTATTATCAGCATAAGATTCTCAGAGATTGTATGTGCCTCCAAACTGTTGACAGATATACTGTGTATATATATATATATATATATATATATATATATACACTCACACTACTGTTTAATGTTTGTAGTCAGTTTGTAGTCAGTTGTGAGTGTTTGGAGTCAGTTTGAACAAAAATGCTAACTGTTTCTAATGTTGATAATAATAAGAAATGCTTCTTAAAGGGGTCATATGATACGATTTCAATTTTTCCTTTGTCTTTGGAGTGTTACAAGCTCTTGGTGCATAAAGAAGATCTGTAAAGTTGCAAAGACTAAAGTCTCAAATCCAAAGAGATATTCTTTATAAAAGTTAAGAGTCAGCCACACCTACCTAAAACGGCTCGTTCTAACACGCCCCCACATACCTACGTCACTGTCTGGGAAGATTTGCATAACACCGCCCAAATGTTCACGCAAAGAAAGAAGGCATAACTTTTATTCTGGCTGTAGTATTGTTGCCGCCGCCGACATGTCGTGAAGGCGCTGTGTGCTTCGTTGTGAAAGCGAAACTACTTTGTTTGGCCTTCCAAAAGAGGACGATATCGCCTCGTCATGCCTGGAGCTGATCCGTGCTGGTCGCTGAGGAAATACTTCAACTTCGCGCTGTCAATCGCCGGATCGGCTTTCGCCGTGGACAAAGCGGAGTCCAGCCCGGGGTCGTCACATGTGGTTGCCGCAGGCATCACAATATGGTAAGGGACGTAACATTTCCGTCACACACTTGAGGAATTCGGCCAATCACAACGCACTGAATAGCTGGCCAATCAGAGCACACCTCGCTTTTTCAGACCGATGAGCTTTGTAAAAATCGATGCGTTTCAGAAAGGCGAGGCATAGAGGAGAAACAGTAATGTACAGTATGTGGAAAATAATGTTTTTTTTTTTTACCTTAAACCGCATAAACACATTTCATTACACCAAATACACAAAATAATGTTATTTTTAGCAGCAACATATGACCCCTTTAATCAGTAAATCAGCCAATTAGAATGATTTCTGAAAGATCATGTGACACTGAATACTGGAATAATGACTGCTGAAAATTCAGCTTTGCCATCACAAGAATAAATTACATTTTAAAATACATTAAAAATAATTATTTTAAATTATTATAATAATATTTCAAAATATAATTTTTTACTATATTTTTAGCTAATATCTGCTGTCTTGGTGAGCACAATAATTATTTTAAAAACATTTAAAAACATTTGAACAGTATTGTATGCATGTTTTAAAGGGTTCACGCTAGGGCTGGGTGATATGGCCAAAGAAATTACCACAATATATAGTTTTTTCATATCAGTCGATATCGACAATTCTCACGATAAATATCAAATCTTAATTTTTTTCAAGTTTAAAGACAGATTTTTGCTACAAAGTAAAAGTTGTAGAAACCAGACCATTCATTTTCCTTAACAAAATAAATATCTTAGTAGAAAAATTTATTTCTTAGTTTATGCATGTTCTGAATGTGATATTGTTTCAAATAAAGAAAAAGGTTTGTGTTGCCTGATAATATTAGTATCATGCTAAATGCACACATGCTATAGCTTATTCGCAAAAATACAGCAATTATGTTCCGTTACTCCTATAATACATTTAACACGTCTACATTAATAATATAATACAATTCCATACAAATACAAATAAAAATATAGTGCAGTTAGTGTTATGTAAATGCATGGTAAATGATGGTGATTTATAGATTGAAAAGCTTTTTGACTGTATAGTTTCACACAGTGTTTCTCCTGTTTGTCAGCACTGTTTCATCTGCCTTTTAAACTAGTTTAAATCAGCGAGTCATTTGTATTGTTCGCTAAACTCAAGCGCTTCACACTGTATCTCACAGCACTGTTTAGTGCTTGCATGACCGAGACTCGTCAGCGAGTAAACGCATCTGCTGGTAAACTCGTGCTGCGCTGCTGTTTTGAACCTTGAGCTGAGCGAATAAACGGTCCGTGTGCCGCAATTCAACTGAGTCGCGCTCTTTCGTTCCGCTTTTGGCTCATGAACATTATATCGAACATTTATCGAACTCTTCATATCGTTTTATCGAGGAAAATTACATCGTGATAATTATCGTTATCGATTTATCGCCCAGCCCTAGTTCACACACATGGTGTGAAAGGTTGGGAAGGTGTGCGGCGGGCTAAACTGGAAGGTTTGGTAATTGTGTCAATTGGTGAACTGCATTTAATTATTATCCTACTGACTGCTGTAGGACTAAAGTCAATTACTTTTCTGCACTGTTCAACTAGCCTGCCTGTTTGACAAACTACATCAGTACTGGCAACTGCCATGCAGATTGTAATTTATTTGTCTTCTTTTCCCCTCTCTATACTTCCTTCTCCCTATGTCTGGCATTTGTTTATGGCAAGCATGACTGTGTCTCTGCTCTTTTAATTGATCACATGGTTTTATGGTTGCCACCTTATTTGCATGTTCACTGAATGCATTTTTGATCATGACAGGAATAGCTTGTGAAATATCCAGTAGCAAGTCGTGTTGTGCGCTACAAAGCATTGTAAATGTAAAACAAACAAATATTTTACAGCTATGCAGAATTGGATATGGAATTGCATTTCTAGAAGTAACTAAGATATGTTTGATTTTCTGAGATTTTGTATTACTCGCATCAGGGAGCTGCTCTTAAAATGCGGGGTATTGAAATCGTTTTTGAATGTGCGCTCACGTTTTATTTGTGATTGTGGCATCTCGCCACACCCCTACTCTGTACTTAAATGCAGTGCTGACTTGCACACATAAGCCTTGCATATTATTGCATTCTTACAGTGCCATATTAATGTATGAACATACTTTATGATGGTACATTGAAAACCCATTACATAATTAATATTGATGCATAGAGTCATATATTTCTAAAGTGGAGGGAAATTAAATATTTAGCTGAACTTTACCTTTTTTAACTTATAGTTATGGTTGGAGTTTTGTATTTTGTGTGTGTAAATATATTTTAATAGTTTGAGATTAATCAATAATTGACGGGCCGCCTGCAGTACTGCTGTGGACCCCTTGGAACACCCCTGTCGAATGCATTTGCAAACTTGGAATTGACCTGTGTTTGCACCTCGGCACAGCTTTTTTTTTTTTTTTTTGAAAGGGAATTTGAAAAGGAGGGCATGTGTTTGCTCCCTTGTTCTCCTTCAGCTCCCAGCCTCCAAACCTTTCGGTTCAGTACAGCAGTAAGTAACTGATATAAATGCTTCTGAAAGAAAGAGGGAAGTGGGAGCCTGATAAGGGCATTAAGTGGGGAAAATGGATTTTAAAAGTATGGTAAATCCTCCCTGGTCTTTGGTTTCTATAAATATTAATGTTATCCCCAGCTGTTCGACAGGTATGCACGGAATAACAAGCTGGTGATAAGTTGCTCTTGGTCGGCGTGTGCTGCGTTCTCCCCCTCTTTTGATTGTTCACCCGCAGAAGTTAAAACGCCTTGAAAAATGAATAGATCCCCATCCACTCATCCCCTTCTGCCTAATTCTTTAGCTTCTTTTACACCCTAATACCCACTGTAAACAGCGCAACAGCCCCGTATCGTTGTATTTTTCCACTTGAAATCACGCTCATCTTTGAGCCAGTGGAGCAAAAGGCAGAATGCCTTTGGAAGCAAAGTACTTCTGAAAAGTTCTCTCACAGATGAGTCGCTGCCTTCCTTGCTATTGTAAATCGTTACACTAGGCAAAACATGAACTTGAAGTGCAAAGTCTCAATGTGAAGTGCTAAAAGCAGGGCATTATGGGTCGTAGAACTCAGTACTTCATGAGAATTGTTGATGTCTTAATGCATGGAACAGAACAAAAGGCTCTTGAGATGCAGCTATAAAAAAATACTTCTTTTAACTTGACAGTTCATGTGATGTAGGTGTCCAATTAGTTCATATTTATATAGACACAATGCAAAACCATACACTGTGAATTAATTAATGAATCAATCAATCAGTATTTAGTATGCGAGTAGATGCAAGAAACCAGACCAGTTACAGTTCAGTATGCAAGTATTTTTTTCAGTTTTTTTTTTTCAAAGCTTTAACTTAAAATGTATTTATTTATTTATTTTGGTTGAAATTGTATGGTAAAATGTATGATAATAATGAGACAATTACATTTTGTATTACATCTTTATGTTAAGTGTTTTGGGCTGAATTGTGCAATTGTAAGCATGGTAATGTCATTAAAGCCCCCAGAGACTTGGTTCCCAGACTCAGTCCTTGATCATAAAGGGATCATGACCGTTTACTGTGGCCCTAATCTCCACTGCCACTGCAGGGGTAATTGTCTTTTAAGAAGCACTAATGAATCCAAAGAAGCTTCTACAGTGACCGATCGATGGCCCTCTGCTGTGCTGTTTAATTGTCTGTGTTTTATGTCAGCATTCACTGTCTGTGACAGTTCAGAGGGCTTAAGCGCATATGTGCTATCTAAATAGAAAGAGGCCTTTGCCGCTTTATGCACCATTACACTCAACCTGGCAACTGTAATGTGCAAATTTCTTATCTGATGAGCTCTGTGAGGAGTGAACTGAGATGAAGAATATGAGGGGAGCATGGGGAAGGAGGGTGAGAAACAGATACATGGTTTGGGTTTTCTCAAGATATTAATTTAGCATAAATCATGAGGTAGAGCCCATTAATGAGAAGCCCAGCATTTAGACAATGAATACATATACTTCATAAATGTCCCTAGTCTAATTCTGCATGAGTCACAGGTCCTTGCTTGCTTAAATACATACACACATATGTACTCAATCATACTGTTTCATCAAGGTCAGGGAAAAATCATATTAACTAAATTTAACACACCCTTATAGATGCCCGTTTCCACCACTGAATTAAAGAAATAACAAATAGAAAAAGAAAAGTAAAAGGTAATTGTGACTTTTTATCTCACAATTCTCACCTTTTTTCCTCACAATTGCAAGTTCACATCTCACAATTCTGACTTTTTTTCTCAGAATCGTGAGATATAAACTCTCAATTGTGAGTTTTAAAGTCAGAATTGCGAGATATAAAGTCAGAGTTGTGTGATATAAATTATTCTTCCTGACGTTCATCTTAATGGTCTCGCCAGTGCTAGGAGTAATGAGTGTAAGAGCGATCATTTGGCAGACACCTGGATCTGTGTCATGGGATGCTCAGCTATCCTCAGCTAACCAATTTCAGAGGCCCTAACCTGAAATATCACTTCCTGTTTTCCCTCTACGACTCTGAATTTCCCATCTGCACATGTTCATGCCAGAATAGGACAAGTACACTCTTAAAAATAAAGGTGCTTCATGATGCCATAGAAGAACCTTTTTGTCTAAGTGGTTCCATAAAGAACCTTCAACATCTGAAGAACCTTTCTGTTTCACAAAAGGTTCTTTGTGGTGAAAGAAGGTTCTTCAGATTACAAAAGGTAAGAAAGAGATGGTTCTGTAAAGAACCTTTGACTGAATGGTTCTTTGTGGAACCAAAAATGGTTCTTCTATGGCATCGCTGTGAAGAACCTTTTGAAGCACCTTTATTTTTAAGAGTGTAAGTAAAATGTCTCCCATTATGTGCTATTGTTCTGAAAGTGGCAGGGAGGGGCAACTTTAAAACCCCTGTGTCTGACTGCATTAATTACCATGTTAGCTTCATTAGTGCTATTAAGCAATAAATCCAGGCAACTGGGAAATGAAGCATGCTTTCTCTCCTTTCTCTCTTTTTCCCCTTTCTTTATTAAATTATTTATTTTCTCAAAATGAATCACAGAATTCAGCCAACTTGCTTAGAGCAGGATGAGTAACTCACATGCTTTAAAGCACGCAGAGTTTAATGATCATCTATTAAGACATGTGACCTTTATTCAAACACAACCACGTCAACCCCTGCTTGCTGCAAACACATTCGAATTTAGAGGTATTTATTAGATGTTCTCTCAAGTCGTGTTGTAGGAGGGGGTGTGGTGTATCTGGAAATAATGGCTTTGTGTTTTTGTTGTCGAATCGTTGAGGGTCAAGAACAGCATTAGTGGAACGAGTCTCTAAACACGAGCGGATCCTGTAATTTATCTTCACATGTACCTCTAAAAGCTCACTGCCAGAGATTAGCAAGCAAATGCGAGGCTAACAGTGACTCAGATGCACCGCTAAATAAGGGCACCGGGGAATTCATTAAAGTTTATTTTTTTGTCAGGGCACAATTTGTATTTTTGTATTTTTTTTCTTCCCCTCCCTCCACGGACCTCGCGGCAGCCACTTTACAATCTCAGTGTTTGATTGTTAAATCATAGAGACAGGATTGAGTGAGAGAAGACGGGGAAATAATGTTTTTGTTTGCAGGAGTTCAAGGTGATGAAATTCAAGCTAAATGTGAGGAGCAGATAGCAAGGATGGATGCTCATTACTGCAAAAATAAATCATGCCCCGATCTCCCTCGTTAGCAATTACTAGCGCACATTAGCGTGTAGCACCTCGGGCTCTTTGTCATCTGCCGTCAGAAGCCAAGAAGCGCTGGCTTCGGCACGTTGTACATCATCTCCCAGGATGCATCAGTGCCGCCAGCTAGCATCCTGACAGAAACGTTACGGTATCTGCTTCTATCATCAAGGTGAAATGTGTTCTGGGGTCATAAGAAGATAAAAGCTGCTTTCTGATCCACACTGTAGTGGTGTGTGGGAGATCATGTTTATTTATCGAGGAGTGTGTGCATGTGAGGTGTGGGTTTTGTTCTGTTAATAGGGAGCACACATTTGTGTATACAGGAAAAAAATCAAGGGGATGGAAGATTGAGTGGATCTCATGAAAGCTGACAAGAACAGTCCCTGGTCATATTTTATCATGTAATTAAAAGGAAGGAAGTAATAAATGTTATTTTGCTTAAAGGCAATGGAGACCTTTTTGGACATTCATTGCATTGGGGCATTTGTTTTCTTGTCAATTGAGCATTTTGGCAATTAAGAAATGTATTTTCCAATTCTACATCAAGCATGAATAAATGAATGAATGTAAATAACATTTCTGTGTAAAGTTATTATTATTATTATTATTAGACAGTTTCACAACAGTTAATGTTTTCACAATGATTAAACAGATTTTGTCATATTTACTCTATGAAAATAAATAAATATTTTGTATAACACAAATGATAAAAAATATAATAAAATCATTTATAATAATGATAATAATAATCATATGCATTATTTTCACAATGATCGAGCTGATTTTGAATTATATAAACTTTTAATTAATTTATGTTTACAAATAAATATATACATTGTTATGTGCATTCATAGTGCATTTCACTCAAAATCAGCTTAATAACTCTAAAATAATGCAATGTCTGATAATAGTTAGTATTATTATTATTAATAATAATAATAATAATAATAATAATAATATAACGATTGTAATGATAAATTCGCAATTGTGCATAATAATAATAATACATATTTATTTATTTACTTACATAGACATAAGTAATTTGGAATAGGCCTTTTCTTTCAAATGCATATAAGAGAGATAGAAGATAAAAAACCGTGGGTGTTGCCACAGTGAAATGTATCAAGCAATTTATGATTATGGCAAACAGCTGGCTGGATCTAGGTCTGAAACATCTTATAAACATTATGCTGTTAGTGACAGTAATGCTAAAGCACACTTTAGAAACAGCTGCTGGAAGGAGCGGTGTGTGACATTATCCATTAAACACAGAGGTGTAGTAAAAGGTGGTACATAAAATTGAGCAGCAAAAAACGTGCTGATGGCCACTAGCTGAGGAATGCTTTGCCGTGCTAAGTATTGCTCAGAATTTGCAGCCTTATGTTGAAACCTCTTCCTGGTTTTTCATGTTCTGCTCCCTCACATTCACATGACTTGAACTAAATGCATTCTGCTATTGTTTGCTGCAGGCATCTAAGGGAAGGCCAGTAATAGGTTTCTCAGGGACGGGCAGATAAGACAGGAAAGCTGGAAACCAGGGGGATAGAGAAAGTGTAAATGGGGGGAATTGCATTCAACACACTTTGTATCGTCTTCTAAAAATAGCTAAACATAGCCTTGTGCCTGCAAAGATACTCAGGAATAAAGCCCCCCCCCCCCCCCCCCCCACATTCCCCCCCCCTTTTAACAATGGGCACGTTGGCTGAAGAAAAAAAAAAAAAAAAAAAGTTAACCGAGGCACTTGATATACAGTCTGGAGGTAATAGACTCCTCTGGCCCTGACTGATAAGTCATCACAAACCCGTACCTTTTTATAAATCAGTTTTTGTCTTGGTCTTTTCATGCTACGATTGATTTTTCTTAGATTTTTCTTAAATCACTGTTTATTTTATCTTGTTATGTTTTAATTTAGCTCTATCTGTCTTTTTCTTTATATGTTTCATACACATAAAAAAAAAATGTTTTGGGTCTGTCTGTTATGCAAATATGTCTTGCAGCTAATTGATATGGATGCTTGGAAATGTGTTAAAAGCCAGTCTTATTAGTGTCTGCTATGTCATACATTTCTGTATATATTCAATTTCTATAATTTCTTCACTCTTCACAAATAAACAGCTTATTTTTAAACAGTATATTTATTGTTTTATCATTTTATACAGCAAACTTAACTTATGAAATCCATTTTAAAAAAAAGTGTGTGTTTGTTGTTTTTAGTAAAACACACTTGGTTTCATATTTCATCTAATGCACACTGTAAAAAAAAAGCGGATATTGTACTGGCAGAAAATTACCAGGACATTTTCTGTTAAATTTACAGACATTTCCTTCAACTTTAAAATGGAAAATTATCTTCTGTACCGTAAACGGACAACCCGTTATGCAGAAATGTCTACAAAATTATAGCATAGGCCTATCTTTAGTAGCAAATAAATCCAGCACAATATACAAATTGAACATGGTTTATTTTTACCTCATGTAAATTAAAACTGCATTCAGTGGCTTTTGTTTACCTTAAACAGGTGTCAATTAATATAACAATGTGTAAAGCACCGTTAAAAATGCTTGTATTGTGGAACGCTTTCTGTTTTAAACAGCAACAGGCAGAAAAAAGAAAACATGGGCAGGTACTTGTACAATATTGGTGTTGCACCAAATAGTAGTCACAAAGATAAACTTCACTGTGAAACAGTCAAGATTCAAAACTTTTCAAATACATGGGAAACAAATAATACAAAGACAGGGCTGTCATTAATAACAATTGCTATATACTTATAATATACTTATAGTCAATAGTCAAGTGAAATGTTCCAGTGTTGACACCATTTTCCTATAAGAGAACACAATATTATTTAAAAGGACAGTTCACCAAATATGTGAATTCTGTCATCAGTTACTCACCTTCATACCGTTCCAAATCCATAAGATTTTCATTCATCTTTGGAACACAAATGAAGAGTATTTTTATGAAATCTCTGTGCTCTCTGTCCCTCCATTGACATCCTATGCAACTACCATTTCAAAGTCCAGTAAGGTATAGCTGTCAGATTTCAATAAAAAGGATCTTTTAATTAGTGTTCCAAAAATGAACAAAAGTCTTAACAGGATTGAAACAAGATTTGTCATTTAATATTTTGGGTGAACTAACCTCTAATGCATGCTAAATTATCTACAATTGACATGGTTCTGCAAAAATACTTTCACAGCATTTGGAAATATGGAACAAGGACTCATGCCTGACATTTCAATGTGAAACTAGGATAACTATACAATCTGAATTAAGAGCAGGGCTCCAAGTGTTTGTGTGCTTTTAGTATCTCTTGCCATGTGCCAGTTTGAGGAAACTACTTTGAAAAAAGCTCAAATTATACATGGATTTTCTAAGTTGTGCATACATGAGTCTTGGAAGCGTAGCCATTTGTTTCCCTTCATTTGAACCTTTGACCCTCATTCAGGATTTCTTCACAGTAAGACTATAAATGACAATAAATTAAATTAATGAAACTGAAGTACAGAGTAACATGCAGAACAGGTTGATATTGAATTATCAACTGCTATTCCAAATACTTTCCAGTTCAACCATTGTTTATAAAATGCTAAACTTACATTTCCAGTGGTCTCCTATTGCATCTGTCATGTGATCTTGTCAACAATGTTTTACGATATACTTAAAGGGATTGTTCACCAAAAAAAATCTAAATTATGTCATTAATTACTCACCCTCAGGTCGTTTCAAACCTGTAAGACCTTTGTTCATCTTCAGAACACAAATTAAGATATTTTTGATGAATTCTGAGAGCTCTCTGACCCACGTTGAATGCGTGTGGTGCTGCTGATGTAGACCCCACATGCGCTGCACCTTGTTTACTGGCAAATGAACGCACACACATGAGTCGTGGTACTCTCTTTAATGGCAGCAGACTCTCCCAGGAGAGAGGAAATTGTTGAATAAAGTTATTTTTGTTTTCTTTGTGCACAAAAAGTATTTTCGTAGCTTCATAAAATTATAGTTGAGCCACTGAGGTCACATGGACCATATTAATGATGTCCTTATACTATGTTTCTGTACCTTGACTGGAAGGCCCTTGCTGTCTATGGAGGGACAGAGAAAGCTCTCAGATTTCATCAAAAATATTTAAATTTGTGTTCCGAAGATGAACAAAGGTTTACGGGTTTGGAACACCATGAGGGTGAGTAATTAATGACAGAATTTAAATTTTTGGGTGAACTAACCCTTTGATTATTTTCAACTAAACAGCAACACAACAAAATGCTTTTTACACAGTTTCATTACATATGTTCCTCTGTGCACCCTGTTCGCGCAGACAGGATACATCATCAGCGCATTCACGTACGCTGTGCAGACTAGGGTTGGGCAATGTCTACCAAATTGGCATTGGATGATGTCTTCAGTGAAACATTGTAATGGACGGTGTCATCGGGGGACAGGGTTAGGGGGTGTGCCCGATGCGTGAATCTGTATGCAGAAAGGCACGGAAAACAAATAACGTGTTCTACGGAGCCACTAAATGGACATGGTTAGCTGCTTGCTAGTGGTAGACAGTTACATTACAGTACATGAAAGTTCACTTACCACATACACAGAGTAAGGAGAGATGACTGATAGGACAATGGCAAATTATTTGCAGATACTGAGCACCACTGACACATATCTAATCTTGTAAACTGTGTGGTAGGTACTGCCGCTCCGTAGTATAGAGTCTGTGTGATCCCGAATCTCGAAAGTGAAAGTGAAAGTGAAAGTAAAATGAGAACGCGCATTCGAAAGTGGTTTCAATGCCCTGCATATTAGTAGCGGCTCACTGATGCCCGCAATTTATATACAGTATAATTACCCAACGATATAATTGAGAGAGACAGTATTGAAATATTTTTTTATCCTCCTATCTCGTAGGCTATTTGTTCCCTTTAGGGGTTCCGTAGTACACCTAATTTCCTTTCCGAACACGGAATTTGGATGCGGCGGATTTTGCGGTGGGTATGGGGGGGGGTTCACGATGGCGGCTCAACATCATGATGTCTGTCAGCCATCGGCGATGGACAATGGCATTGTCTATCGGCCCAACCCTAGTGCAGACAGAGCGAGAATGGTAGGCAAACATCAACAACCTGATCTTCCTTCCTGGTATTGTAGTACTTTTACTAATTGTACTATGAAGTTTTCTCACTGGTGAATAACACATTATGTATTGTAGTGTTGTCTCTGGTCGTCTGATCTGTGTGTGTATATGCGTTCAGGGGGCGTGACTTGGACAGCGATTGCAGGGAGGGTGGGACGTTCACTTTCAGTGCTATCAGGTGTAACGTTTATTATTATTTATTAGCTCTAAAAAGGGGAATATTTATGACGAATTATAATTGGTTATGATTCATAATAAATATTTAGATTATATCTTCGAATTAACTGTAGCAGAAGCTAAAGTTAGCATTTTCCAAAATCTACTACTGCACCTTTAAGTGTGGCTTAAATGTCCAAATACTTTCAGGGCCACCGTATATATCTTGTTTCTCGCTTTGACTTAATTATTTATACTACCCAATATATTTGACCATATATTCATACACTATTCATCATAGCTCATTTTAAATAATGCAGTCATTTTATTTATCACCAAATTCTGTGGTGTGACACACCATCTGCAGTTAATGTTGAATGCATTTCTTTTCAGTTTTTGATATTCAGTGTTGATTAATTGCTTTTCAATCAGAAACCCAAAGTGTGCCGCAAACTTACAGTTCATTAGGCAACATGTCTATGTGTGATATTCTGTGTGAATGAAATTTTTTGAGACCAGCTAGTGTGGTTGTTACATTTAAAAAAAAAATAAATAAAAAAATAAAGTGACATGCGGCCAAGTATGGTGACCCATACTTGGAATTAGTGCCCTGCATTTACCCATCCAAAGTGCACACACACAGACCGTGAACACACACCCAGAGCAGTGGGCAGCCACTGGGGGGCGCCCGGGGAGCTGTTGGGGGTTCAGTGCCTTGCTCAAGAACACCTCAGTCATGGTATTGAAGGTGGGAGAGAGCGCTGTACATTCACCCCCCCCACCTACAATCCCTGCCAGTACGAGACTCGAACCCACAACCTTTGGGTTATGAGTCCGACTATCTAACCATTAGGCCACGACTTCCACTACATTTTACACCCAGTGCAGTCCAAAAGCAGGTGTGTGATATACTGAGTGACTTTTACTCAAGCAATTGTCCAAGGTGGAGAAATATCACACTCACACACTCTGACCTGCCTGTAATGACCCCATAAGGGAGTCCAACAGCTTTGAGGTGGTCTGACCTTTATTAGGGGCTGATATGGGTTCCATGAGAGCTCAAAGAGACTCGACCCATCTTCCCAAATGGACACAGTGTGTTAAAGTAGGCCACTGTAATGTCTGTTCCAGAGTATCACTCCAAATAAGACTTTATTTCCAGCCTGGTACTTCAGAGCAGCACCAGTAATTTCTTCCATAGCAATCAGGGAGACAGGAGACCCACAGAAGAGAGAGAGAGAAAGAAAGAAAGAAAGAAAGAAAGAAAGAAAGAAAGACAGAGAACAACAGAAACAGCACAATGAATGATTGAATGAACGAATAGAGGACTTACCAATGCTAGAAATAAATGATAGAAATAAAGAATGACAAAGAAAGAACAAATGGCAGAATGAAAGAAAGAAAGAAGGAGCAATAGACTGAACAAACACATGAAAGAATGATAGAAAGAACAAATGAAAGAATGACAGAAAGAACAAATGAAAGAAATAATTTATATATATATATATATATATATATATATATATATA
>NW_015505196.1:5241575-5248980 GCF_001515645.1 Sinocyclocheilus grahami | reverse complement strand
AGCAGGTCATGTCAAATGTGTTCAGAGGTCAGTTTATGTTATTAATCTCCAGTCAACACAGGTAATTGGTCAAGAGTAAATAATCACAGGTAGTGCGTACTGTATGTCATCTGACCTCAGTTTGTGCTGACTCCATTGAAAACTGAAGGTTTTAAGGTACAGAGACATGCATAATATGAAAGATGTAGTTGAGAGGTGGCAACAGGGGTGTGATTCAGAGAGGGCAAAGTGCTGGCCCACAGGTCTCATGAGACGTTTGTGACAATCACTTGTTTTCTATTACCACTGTGCTGTCAGCACTCTGTGGTCTGTCAGCTTCTGATAGGATAGTTTATTCACAAATACAAATAATGCTAATGAGTCTGAGGGGAAAATATCATTAATTCATTCATTCATTCATTACTGACTTCCTTCCTGACTTCCTGACTTCCTTCCTGACTTCCTGACTTCCTTCCTGACTTCCTGACTTCCTGACTTAGACAGAGCTACAAATTGTAGTCCATTATCAGTTCCATGACAAATTACGACAAAAATTGTAGTAAGTAACGCAATCCATTACATCAAACATTTTATGTAATATAATCAGACTACTTTTTGATTACTTTTAGATAACTTCTGACCTAACCCGTTTATCATGTTAATTTGAATAGGATAATATTATACCATAGAAAATATATTTAATTCATTGTTATTAGCGACATAAAGTAAAATAAGCATTACATTATTTCAAGTTTTCCCAAACTTGGGTCCATGAAGGAACTGCAGAGGGTTTGTGAGTTTAATGAAAGTGAATAATTAATTAAGTCATAAAAATTGTAAATTGAATTAACTAATTTTAATATAACATCAATCAAAATAAAAAATTTACTAAAAAAACAAATATTTTGTTTACCTACATACCATGTAGGGATTTTAGAAAGGAACATGTAAAAAATAAAATGAATTAGGGAGAATTAATAAATTATTGCTATTGTGTGAGTATATGTAATCAAGTAACCCATAAAAAAGTAACTGTACTCTGATCACAAGTATTTAAAAATTTAATTTAATCTAATTACAAGTACTTAATTTTTGGAATCTGATTATGTAATCCAGATTACATGTAATCAGTTACTACCCAGCTCTGGATTTAGACTGTGCATTGGACTTGTCAGAATATCTATTGTGTGACATAGCCTCAAATTACAATTTAGACAGGCCTACTTTGAGACGTCCGTCATCACCTTCAGAAGTGAGAAAACTAGATTTTTTTTCAACACAGTGAAAGCACAAATCACTGCTGCATTTCAAATTTCAACAGTCACTAATGCCCATTCTCTGTTTTTTTCATGAACAAACAAGCATCAGTTGTCAAGTTTGGCAGTCCATTAAAACACTGGATGAAGTAATTGAAAATCACAGTTTGTGTCAGTGGATATAAGCGGAACTGATATCCTCCAACTGTGTTGGTGCCAGTGGTCTGTAAGTCCTCTGAATAGGATCACTCGTTTGGTAGCTGAGAGCTCTGTGAGCTTGTTGGCTGCAGCGAGTGGTCATTATCCAGTGTGGTCTTGTTTGAAGCTCTAACCTGCGTGGTTGTAGCCAACTACCCATGCTGTTAATCCTGTTGATCAGGGTGACGATTTAAACAATTAATCCTGTGCTACAGTGAAAATCTGCACCATTCACTTTTCTGTGAATAATGCCACTTCCTGTGTCTTTGGCTCTGTCCCGCTGGCTGCAGCACAGCACTAGCTTTTCTGATGCTGAGAGAGGGCTTTAAATTACTGTGCCCCTGCTGGATCAAGAATACATTTAGTGATTCAAAAAGCCATGGTCATATGGATACATGTTGACCACCCATGTGTATTAATGGATTTTGGAGGTGCATTTACAATAGCACAGTTACAGCCAGGGTCCAAAATGAACAGCAAATGAAAGGTTTAAATAAATATTTGGCAGCATGTATGACTGCACCTTTGTCAGCTTCAAAAACAAAAGAAAAAGTATGACCATGGTGCTGAAGTGCTTTATTGGTTTTTCGAGGTGTTTATTTCACTTCTCAAATTTTGCAGTATTGGCTATTATTGTTCTTGGTTTTATTTTTATATTTCCCCCCTCAGCCTTCAGATACTACAGTATATTTAATCAGCTGAGCAATTTGTCACTGTACACACATCCAAAGCTGACAGGACCACAAATGTTTTTTTTTGTTGGTCACCAAGTCCCATAAAAGAAGAAAGAGATAATACCAATATATAATGCTAAGTGATGTCCAGGTATCCTAGAGATAGGGATAGCGGACTTTCCAAGACTCCTTCACCACACTCCAAACGACTCAAACATATAAACAAACAAAAAGAAGCCAACACTAGCTTTGATAGGGAGCTACTCTCACAGCAAGACTTATCGATTCCCCCACAGTGACCTTCAGGCACAGGCTAAAATATGGATTTATAGAGGGAGGAGAGACGGAATATTGTGTGTGTGTGTGTGTGTGTGTGTGTGTGTGTATGTTTCCTGAATTTGGGCAGTTAGGGACACAGAGTTGTTGACATATTTTGATACCAGCCCCCATTTTAATGTTGATTTTCTAAACCGTGATGGAAACAAGCAATTTCGATTTTATCATTATTTATTACTTATAATAGTGTCCTTTGTCACTGTTACAACACCAACATACATTTTTTTTGTGTATTTATTGTTTGTTTGTTTGTTTGCTACCTATTCATATATTGTTAAATGAGATAGTAAATGTTATAAAATAAGTATTCTAAAGAGGTATTCCATGCGTCCACTTTTTCCCAAGGTGGTCATGGGAAAGTAAAGCTCTGCAGCATTTTCAAACTGCTGAAAAATCAGAAGAGCTGCATGCAGCACAGTTCACAGTGCAGACGTTCCCGCTCTGCTGGCTCCACACAGCTTGACTCAGTTGATTAGCTCCCTCGTGTCAGACGATGGTGCACAGTTGAATTAATTTGCTCTGACTGTAACTTTCAAAAACCAAACACGTTGAAAATCCAAGCTGTATGTGTAAACCTCACCAACTCTGGCTGCATTTTTCTCGACTGTTGTCATGTTAATGGCCTGCGGCGCCGCTGTAATTCTCCAGAGATGAAGCGAGAAACACTGATGTGCGCCGTTTCTCCACAGAGAGAAAAACAAATACAGACAAATCAATCGAGTCTGCTCATATTATGACGTCAGCATGCGGCCATCTTGAATTTCATAATATTCAGGAAATAATAGATATTGAATTGATGTTTGAATTTATTTGCATGTTTTTTTTTGTTTGTTTGTTTGTTTGTTTTTTGTCTTTTTATCCTCATTCCAAATGATCAGAAAAGAGGAAACCAACAATAAAACAGTAGAAAGTACTAAATGATTACTATATTACTGTGCCATAGTAAAATGCATGTGCCTATTTTTTGATCAGTTGACCAGCTATCTGCCCAATCAGGTATCTAGGTGAAACAGTTTATAGTTCTTGAGAGTGTGGTACCTCTCATTGCATGGCACAGTGCACAGACCTACCCCACACTGACTGCACCATGTACCGCGGCCACTCCCACCTCTTTGGGGCACTGGATCCAGAGCCGCTCTGACTGGATCCAAAGAGCTAGTGCTACTTCCAGCCCTATTTCTCCTACCCCTGCTGCCTCTACCTCTAGCAACAGCTCTCCTATGGACACTACGACCACATCCACCCCTGCCACCCCCATCCCCGCTGGGCAAAGGGTCAAAACGATCACTTGTTTGTGGTTCGTGAACACTCTTGCCTTGCACGGCGGCACCATTGCGCTGCAAAGATGTACCGAGAGAAGCGCGATTATTAGACGACCGATTGCCATTTCCAAAAGGCAAATATTCCCCTTCAGAGTCAGAATTGGCGAATAACATTTGCAACACGGCCTCACGGTACAACTTTTTATTAGCCATTTGGCGATTTTCTCTCACAAATCTCACAATTTACTCGCACACTATGAACTGAACTGCTTCTGCATCAATGACACGATAGCTCACTTGCTCTGCACTTTGAATAGGAATGTGACGTAATTTTGGTCTAGAATCGAAGTACTACATGTCTGCCATTTAGTGGTAGGGAATGCAAGTGAGATATTACACCATATTAGGAACTACAGTCAATTTTATTAAGTATGACGTGTTGTCGCTTAGTAGTAGTAGTAGTAGTATACTTTATTGTCCTCAAGAGGAAAATTGTTATGGACTACATGGACACTTAGAGGGTTAATATTTGTATAATGGCATCTTTTTTATGACTGAAGGCCAGTATCACTGTGATGTCTCTATGAAATAATTTTCCCCCTTATATTTAACCATTGATTAGCCATACACCATTACAAAGCTATCATTTTTAACATTTATTAGAATACTTAAAATAACTTCTAATTTAAGTGAACTTAAAACAATCTTCACATAAACCCATTATCATAAATGTCATATTTACCTGTGTCCTTCAGCAAGTAGGAAATATACAGAAATTGAATAAATTTATCAACCACTAAATTCTAAATTAAATATAGATGAATCCTTAAAGCTACAAACATTATTGAATTCCTCTTTTTTTTCTTTTGATCTTTGATTAACAGACATCACAGCAGCTGGTTTTAAGTTTTTTGGCTGCTGTCCCTTTAAGAGCTACAACTGCTCAACATGACACAGATATGACACGCATCTCTTTACCTTTTCTGAACCACTTCAGGTCTTAAAGTCTACACTAATGAGATAAACCAAGGGTGTAAGATGAGGGAGACAGTGCTGGGCTGCTCCAGGACAGTTTGGAAAACCACTGCATTTCAGAGACATGTTCTTAAATGGGACTCATATAACAAGCATCATTACTCCAGACGTATGTGTCATGTGATCCTTCAGAATCATTATAATATGCTGATTTATTATCAGTGCTAGAATCTGTTGTGCTGCTTAATATTTTTTTGGAACCTGTGATACTTTTTTCAGAATTATTTGACGAATAAAACGTTAAAAAGAAGAGCATTTATTTAAAATATAAATATTTTCTAACAATATACACTACAGTTCAAAAGTTTGGGGTCAGTAAATATTTATTCTTTCTTTTTTTTGAAAGAAATTAACTTTTATTCAGCAAGGATATGTTAAATTGTTAAGAAGTGATAGCAAAGATTTATATTGTTAGAAAAGTTTTATATTTTGAATAAATGCTGTTCTTTTAAACTTTTTATTCATCAAAGAATCTTGAAAAAAATATCGCAGTTTACCAAAAAAATATTTGGCATCACAACTGTTGCCAGCACTGATAATTCTAATAATAATTCAGCATATAAAAATGATTTCTTAAGGATCATGTGACACTGGATACTGGAGTAATAGCTGATGGAAATTCAGCTTTGCATCACAGAAATAAATTATATTTTATTAAAAATATATTAAATATATTAAAATAGAAACTATTATTTTATATTGTAATAACATTTTGCAAGATTACAGTTTTTTTCTATATTTTTGATCAAATAAATGCAGCCTTGATGAGCATAAGAGACTTCTTTAAAAAACATTGCAAGTCTTACTGATCCCAAACTTTTGAACGGTAGTGTACATAGCCTGCATACACGCACAGTTTTAAGGCAGCTTTAACTGCCATTTTGGTAACTTCATGACTTAATTGACGACATAACTACGACATTTCTTGCTCATAGTTTCTTTCCCGCTTTGATATGAAATTAAACAGGGTACAGCGTGTGCTGGTGCCTTTGTGCGTGCAACTGAAGAGCATTCGCTCCGAGCACAGTACTGTTTCCACGCTTGTTTGACTCGCGCCTGGCGCTGAAGTGAAGCTGGAGCACGTGTCTGAAACGTCTCGCGTTTGATGCGGTCGTAAAGACGTTCTGCGTTTGAATAAACAATGGTCCTTGTCACGAAAAAAAAAAGACAGAAGCAGCAGTTGTGACTTGGGTGGCCAACCGTAGCCCCTCACCTGCGTTAACGCCGTTAATTATTTTCAATGCGTTAAACTGAAAAAAATGTATCGCATGCGTTATGTGTGTATATATATATATATATATATATATATATATATATATGTACCATGATATTCTTCTATATTTCTGCATAAATATGACCCAAAACACAATTAGATTTTCACACAAATCCTGAAAGTAGACAAAGATAATCCAATCAAACAAAAGAGGACAAAAATATATACTGTGTCATTTATTTATTGAGAAAAATGATCCGGTGTTAAATATCTGTGGCAAAAGTATGTGGATCTTTGCATTCAGTATCTGGTGTGACCCCCTTTTGCAGCAATAACTGCAAGTAACGTTTCTTTTAACTGCTGATCAGTCCTGCACAATGAATTGTAGGAATTTTAGCCCATTCCTCAGTACAGAACCACTTCAACTCTGGTGGGTTTTCTCCTATGAACTGCTTCCTTCAGGTCCTTCCACAAAATTTCAATTGGATCAAGGTCCGAACTCAATCATTTCAAAACATTAACTTTGTTCTTCTTTAACCGTTCTTTGGTAGATCGACTTGTGTGCTTGGGGTCGTTGTCTTGCTTGCGTGACCCACTTTCTCTTGAGATTCAGTTCTTGGACAGATGTCCTGACGTTTTCCTTCAGAATTTGTTGGTATAATTCAGAATTCATTGTTCCATCAATGATGGCAAGCCATCCTGGACCAGATGCAGCAAAACAGGCCCAAACCATGATACTACCACCACCATGTTTCACAGATGGCATAAGGTTCTTGTGCTGGAATGCAGTGTTTTCTTTCTCCAAACATAACGCTGCTCATTTAAACCAAAATTTTCTATTTTGGTCTCATCCATCCACAAAACATTTCCCTAGTATTCCTCTGGCTTGTCCTCGCGATCTTTAGCAAACTGCAGATGGGCAGCAATGTTCTTTTTGGAGAGCAGTGGCTTTCTCCTTGCGACTCTGCCATGGACACCATGGTTGTTTAGTGTTCTCCTGATGATGGACTCATAAACATTAACATTAACCAATGTGAGAAAGGCCTTTAGTTGCTTAGAAGTTAGCCTGCAGTCCTTTGAAACCTGATGGAGTGTTCATTGTTGGTGGACCACTCCTGGGGAGGGTAACAGTGGTCTTGAATTTCCTCCATTTGTACACAATCTGTCTGACTGTGGATTGGTGGAGTCCAAACTCTTTAGAGATGGCTTTGTAACCTTTTCTAGCCTGATGAACAACATCAACTCTTTTTCTGAGGTCCTCAGAGATCGAATTTGTTTGTGCCATGATACACTTCCACAAACATGACCCAACTTTGATAGATCCCTGTTCTTTCAATAAAACAGGGCATACACTGACACCTGATAGTCATCTCACGGATTAAAAACACCTCTGAACAGATGGACTCTAATTTCACCTTCAAATTAACAGCTAATCCTAGAGATTCACATACT
>NW_015505196.1:5239818-5241257 GCF_001515645.1 Sinocyclocheilus grahami | reverse complement strand
GATTAAAAACACCTCTGAACAGATGGACTCTAATTTCACCTTCAAATTAACAGCTAATCCTAGAGATTCACATACTATTACCACTCACAGATATGTAATATTGGATAATTTTGCTGAATAAATAAATGACAATGTATACATTTTCAACTCATTTGTTTGATTGGGTTCTCTTTGTCAACTTTCAGGACTTGCATGAAAATCTGCTGATTTTTTAGGTTATATTTCTGCAGAAATATAGATAATTCTAAAGGGTTCACAAACTTTCAAGCAACACTGTGTGTGTGTGTGTGTGTGTGTGTGTGTGTGTGTGTGTGTGTGTGTGTGTATATATATATATTAAGCTATAGAGAAAACAAATTAATGAAAAAAGGAACAAAAACAAACAAATTAACAAGAAATAACTCATTTAGTTAGAAAAAAGAATGAATGAACAATAAGTTAACTAATGGAATAAACAAACTGTTTAAAAAAGGAGAGAAAAGAGAACAAATAATTAAAGAGAACAAACAAACATGAGAATGAGCAAACAAAATAACAGTATGAACAAACAGGAAAAAATAAAGAAAGGAAGAGAGTTAAAGAAAGCAGATTCTCAGTCTGGCTGATATAATTTCCTCTTGTATTGGCTGTCTGGCTGAGTAGCATCTCCTGAGATTGGCAGGGTCTGATAGGGAGCAGTTCACACTTGTCACAGGCTCAATAACACCAAAACAAAAGCTGCAGTGGAGAGCAATGCGGCTGTATCTCCCTCTCATTCTCCTGTCGTCCTCATTCTCTCCGTCTCTTCACATCTCTCACCCTCTCATCCCCTCTCAGATTTAAACTTCATTTTAAGACAGAGAGATTGCAGCTGCGGCCCATCACCATCTGTGTGCGATGAAGAAAAGATACACCACCTTGACCTTTCCTGGCGTTCCCTGAAATTCACAGCGTCCTGCTCTTGCTCTTGCTCTTGCTCTTGCTCTTGCTCTTGCTCTTGTCAACATGTGCCGCATTTGTGCTTGACACATCTTTAACAAACCCAAGCCACAAAGTTCAAAAGCAACATTTTTCTTTTATTTATGTAAATAGCAGGATTGCTCGCGGAAAGTCATTTCACGTGCTGCTTATCCTAATTAGCAGGACGACCTGTGCAACTGCTTGTCTATTTGAGTCAGTTCCCGCATGACAACGCTGGCATTTACAAGGACCACTTCAAGACCGCTTCTGCTTTTTGGCAAAAGAAGTCCGCGGTGCATTGTCGTATTTTGCGAAATGAGTCAAGGAAAATTGCGTGCCATTCATTACACATTCTGAACTAGATCTTCAAATCCACTGATGAATACATATCCTTGTAGTGCTCACTTCATGTACCTCATACGTGCGTACTTACATCAGAATGAAAAGATCTGCAAAACTACAAACTCTACTCTGTTTCAAAGTGATTATATATTTTTTTC
>NW_015505196.1:5233146-5239801 GCF_001515645.1 Sinocyclocheilus grahami | reverse complement strand
TATATATATATATATATTCCAAACACTGGGGCCATTGTTGCTTTTTGTTGATATGGAATAAGCTTAAATATGAGCATGTGTAATGCCAGATGATAGGAGATGAGGAGACCGCTGGAGAGTCAATGTTGTTTGTTTGCCGACGGTGCCTTGCGACTCCATTTGTGTGTATTTAGGTGGCTGGCAACCTGTGGGTAGATATTATCATATATAAATAAGTTTCCCCTCAGGCTCCGCCTTTCCAATTGAGAGTGTGAGGGAAACTCATATGTTCTGTGCTTTTAAGAATGGAATAATAGTATTTGGAATGTGATAATGCTTTACAGTGCCAATAAAATGTATTACTCTTGGCTATGTTTTACAAATTTTGTTTCAATACATGTCTTCCTCCCAAAAATCAGTGGAAAAATATCCTCACCAAAATTATTTACAGCATTATAACCTGTGTACAGCATTATAACCGGCGGAGAGAGACATAAATTGCAAGCTCATAGACTGGAGTGAGACCATAAGTGTGTTCGCCCAAAGTCCCTTTCTTGGTTCGATTTGAAGCAGCACTGCGCAGACTGATCATTGTATGACATCTAAGCACAGCGACTTTTAAAGGTGGGGTACGCGATTTCTGGTAGCCAATGTTGACATTTGAAATCACCGAAACAAACACACCCCCACCCCAAAAGGCTCTCGCCCCACACATACGTACGCAACACAGGCAACGATTAGTTCTGTGAAACAAAGCAAAACCAATGTTACACCGTGTCTACACCGGACGCGAGTGGCGTGGCGCAACAAAATACTGTGGAACTCATTATAATCAGTGATTGTGTCTACACCATAGATATATATGCATATCTATGGACTCCACACGGTGTGGCACGACACGGCACGACACGACAAATTCCTGACAGAAAACTGCTGCTGTGTTCTATTCATGACGTATTGACACAAATTTCAGATGATTTTCAACGGTCGGTTTGTTGCGTCCAGTGTACTAGACAGACTTTAGCTGTTGCAGCGCAGACACTGTGTTACTCACCTATCGAGAAGAAACAAAGCAACCTCGGTGTCCGATCACAGCCCTTCCGCTCCTTGAGTTCTCTCCAGCGCTGGAAAGCTGATCCGATATTTACACGGGTCCTACTTCTTGCCTTATTGCCTTAAACCTTCTTTTGTTCCATAGACGTTTTCCTCTTTTGTTTTTTTTATCTATATTTTCTCTATATTTCTGTCGCTTGGCTTGCTAATGTCCGTCCAGTGCACTGAACGCTCTCTCCTCTACATCATGAGTGGACATGCACCTTACTGCTGATTGGCTACAAATTTGTTTTGCTAGTCGGCGTTTTTTCTAAAGCGTTTTTGAAAAATCTCTTACCCCACCTTTAATGTCTTACAACGATCGGTCTGCGCCAGAGCATGTGAGCGAAGCGGAGCGGTGTGATGCTCCGTTACGTTTTCCGCTCTATGGATGTGCGCTCCGCTCAGTCGCTCTAACCGCACAAGCAAGCGCTCCGTTTAATTCATGGCCATAATGTAGTCCTAGCATAAAAGAGAACTAGCCTATTCTAAATTCGTGGCTGTGATTTTGTCTGCATGTCATGATCGGGGCTCCGTACAACCGAATATAACCTTAGCCTACCTGTTTATTCATTTATTATGGTATGTAACTAGCTCACCTTTTGTGGCACCATGTTTGCGTAGCACATCCGCGTGCTTTCTGGCAATGTGCCGCTTCAGATTCCAATATGAATCGTTACTTAACTCTCCCCGCACTCCCTCTCAGTTTCTTCTCCCTGCTCATTCTTAACTTACTTTACTTTACATTTATGTATAAGGCTTGCAACTTCGTTGAAACAATATCTGAACTCCATAACTGCTCTACTATTCTCAATCTCTACAGATTCTCGATCTCGAACAAGTAAATCACCAAATGGCATTCTGGGTTGAGCGAGCGGCACTGAGCGTATTGAGCGTGCGGAGCGGAATCTTCAGAAAGGCGCTCTGCGCTCTTAAGGAAATATTACCACTCCGCTCCCCGCTCACGCTCACGCTCCGCTCACATGCTCTGGTCTGCGCTGTGCTGCTTCAAATTGAACGCACCTCATCTCATGAGCTGACCCACACTTGCCCTCACATCCGCATATAAGCATGTCGTTGGCATGGAAGTTCTTTCTCGAACAAGTAAATCACCAAATGGCATTCTGGGTTGAGCGAGCGGCACTGAGCGTATTGAGCGTGCGGAGCGGAATCTTCAGAAAGGCGCTCTGCGCTCTTAAGGAAATATTACCACTCCGCTCCCCGCTCACGCTCACGCTCCGCTCACATGCTCTGGTCTGCGCTGTGCTGCTTCAAATTGAACGCACCTCATCTCACGAGCTGACCCACCGAGCCAGTCCGTTTTGACGCCACACTTGCCCTCACATCCGCATATAAGCATGTCGTTGGCATGGAAGTTCTTCATTGTGAGTTAGGCAGACACAAAGTTCGCAATTTGTAATACAATATTGATTGTTTTTCCTCAAGTTCGCTGACAAAGTTTCAATCAAAGCCACAACAGAACTGTTTTGTGTCTCCAAGCAACACAGCAATGTTTTGATACTAAATGAATCCACGTTTTTGAACGAATCAACTGATCAATGATTCAGTAACCCTTTCATAAAGACAGTAGTCACTTGCCAAGTTTCTGAATGAATCAGCCGTTTGAACGAATGACTAATGACTCGCTCATTAAAACAGTCATTTACCGTCATCTACCGGTGGTTTGGTTTCATATTTAAACGTATTGCATTTTTCCCAACATTTTTAACTTGTATGTTCAAAAATATTTAAAACATGAATCTTAATAAATAATAAAATTTATATTAATACAAATACATGTATTATTATTATTATTATTATCATTAATAGTAGTAATATTTATTAATACATAATACAATTATTTATGCATTTGAAATTTTGTGGTATAAATTAAGCTTTAGCGTTAGTTCTGGCAGGTCACGTGAGTCAAGCTTGCATCAGCTGATTCTCAGCTGATCACATCTACCTATAGGAATACGACACCTATCGCGGCATTCCTATATAAGCTGTATTCAGTATTATTCAGCAGCTTTTCAGCTTGCTTCGGAGCAAATTACCCTCCTCCATCCCCAGCTCCACCTTTCGCCACAGTCAGGACTTAGCTTTCTGATATTCCTTGCTAATCAGACTCCTTTATCTTGAATAAAGTGTTACACTTAAATATCATTGAGTACATTAATGATATCTGCCTTGTTCTGTTCTGTTAACCCTGGGGGGGTTATTATTGCTGCTCTCCCTGCTCATTCATGACAGGCTGCATGGATGGGCAGGGAGGTTTTTTGCCCAGAACAGAACCATACCGCCAAACCAAACTTTATGCTAAGTATCTATCATTTTGACGATAGTGGTCCTGACAGAAATGCATTTATGGCAGCTCAGCTTCATCAAACAGTCTGTGTAAATGCATCTAATGCCACTTCAGATGCAGTTTTCTCTGCAGTGAAAAGATGGAGTTTGTTGATAGTATTCAATCACATTTGTTGATAGTTTTGTTTTCTTTGCACACGAAAGTATTCTCGTAGCTTCATAAAATTAAGGTTGAACCACTAATTAATGACATAATTTTAATTTTTGGGTGAACTGTACTTTTAAATACAAATTTTTACCATTTTCCATTCACCATTTTTCTATAACACTAAATGTCTCTCTGGTGGCACAAGTGTTGCATAGCTCTTGGTCTTGCATTGTCCTCTGCATGTATTTGCTTGGTTCAGAAAATATTGGATAATGTCAGACCAAAACTTCCCGTGTCAGGGGAAAGTTTGGGGTCTGTTCCTATTTCTGGGGTTTGATATTTTATTCTGGAGGTTACGGTCGACTCCACTCACTTTTTTAACTCTCAGCGCACACACTTACACCTGAGCAGGTTTGACCTGGGACCAGTCAATTCCAACCTCAAGCTCTGGATAGATGACAGAGAAGGCTCTTTGTCTATGCTCCTATGCTCTTTTTTAAAGCAGCCGTGAGTAACCTCTGACCCATGACTCTGCCAGTTGCTGATGTGCTCTCCTTTTTGCCCAAGTGTGTCTTCAAGATAAGGAAGGGATTGGGTTAGAAATTTGGCTCAAGCAGAGAGAGACTGGAAACCCTCTCACACACATAAACATCAGTTAACTTTTTTAATTCTTGTCCACAGACCTTCAGAATCAGCTAGGGAAGTTCATCACGTCCTTCAGGCTGTATTAGCCAACCTTGACTATTAACTCACAGCTGAAGAGAGGTTCAGAATGATAAGAACCCATAGAAACGCAAAATTACCAAAAACCTAATAGAGGCTATGAAAAATACAGAATTACAGATTCAAACAACCTCAGAAGCGTGACTTATGAAAGAGACCTGTGTGCTGAGGTAATTAGCCTCCTGATGGCAAACATCCCCTCTTATCCCTGCTTCATTAGGGCTGTAAACTCTCTCTCTCTTTCTCTCTCTGAGTAACCACAACCTTAATTGGCATTGTATACTGAGGTTTATGACCCGAAGCAAATCTCCATAGACTCTGCATTCATTTGGCCAATAAGATTGTCTGTGAGTGTGAGTGTGAGTGTGAGTGTGAGTGTGTGTGTGTGTGTTTGTGCACCACCATGTTAAATATCCCCAGCATCTTTCATATAATTTGTGGATGAAGGCCTTGAAAGTACAGGTATCGGATTTGAAGCAGCTTGTAATCTAATAAAAATTTCAGCAATGAATGGAGAAAGGTGTCAAATTTTCTGGTCCCCATTTCCTCTGCAATTTAGGATCAGTTACCTCAAAGAAACGAGAAAACAAGTAAAGGCAAAAAAAAAAAAAAAACCTTGGAGATGTAATTAAAATGTTCTTTTGTTGGCCAAATGGCTGAGAAGTCAAAGTGCTGTGTTTATTTGAAAATATAAACTGTTAAAATGGAGTTCAAAGAGTTTGTTCTTTTTGATTTTGTCCTAGAGTGGCGCTCAAGTAAAGTGTTTGTGGTGCAGTACCTCCTAAGAGAGGAGCTTGTGCTGAGACCATACATACACAATAACATTTCTAATGCATCATCAGTGCATAAAAGGGCAAACTTTAGATTTGCCACAGTACAATAAATGGTAAAAGTACTGTACATTTCAGCGCTCTTGTAGCTATACTGCGTGTGTTCCTACTGAATGTATTTTGGGGAGAAATGTGTACCTAGAATTGACTAAACCTTTTGAGAACACCCTCATGTATGTATGCATGTATGCATTTATTTATTTACTGACTGACTGACTGACTGAATGAATGAATAAAAATGATTTATTAATTTATTTACATTTTATCTGTTTCACATTCACCAAATCTCCAGAGTCTGAGACCACTAAATACTTAAATACAGTGTAACCTTAACACGGCAATGTAAAATGTGACCCATCAAATCTGCACAATTATTTTCCTGCCCACTCTTAGAATAAAACATATTTTTGTTTCGCATTTTTACAGCAGCAACAGCACCACGGCCTTTGTGGCCTCCTATCTTGTGTGTTTCATAGAGGGCAGACCTCATTTAGTTCTAACTTTGAAGTGTGAACACAAAAAAGAAAGAAAACCAGGTGCAAATGAAGGGGCCCAGGGTTAGGTGTGTGGGAAGCAGAAAAAGGAAAGACGAACAGCAAAGAATAAAGCCAACCTAGACCCACACATGGTACCCACTCAAGGTGAACAGCTCGCTTCTGTACAGAAACAATGGCCATTACTCACCCGGCAGCAGACACACAAAATTAGACCGTAGAGAGAAAATGAAGTTGAGGAAGGAGGAGAAAGGGAGAGCATTTTCTGAGGTGATATATTTCAAGCCCGGCTGCTTTTGCTAAGCAGGAACAAAATGGCTAAAAGCAGTGGATAAATATTAATGTGGAATGAGGGCCCTCTAGGAGCCTATAAACACTCATTGCTCAAGCTGTGGATTAAAACGCCCATTAGCGAGGAGGCCATGGGTTCATCATTCAGCGCTTACACATGCGCTAATCATGTTACTACTGTATTCCCACCAGTTATCTTGGAGGTTTTGGCATGGTATGTTTAATGATGGCCGTTGCACAATGTGGCACATGGAAATGCAAGAGGGAGGGGAAGCAAGAGAGAGGGAGAGATGGCTTTGTTTCAACCTAAAGTCAAGCACAGGTGACAATTTTACAGGAGACTGATTCTTCAGTACACTCACAGGTATTGTCATTCGAAATCTCACAAACAGAGGCCGAATCGCTTCCAGTTCAGAGAAACGCTGCAGACACTTCACTGTGTGCTGAATCAAGACGAGTTTGGGCAGATGATTATATTGATTTGTCTGTGTGAGGTCAGGACAGTGATATCTGACTTCTCATCCAATTGGTCAGGGATACACACACTGCTCTCGCAGAGTGTGTCATGGATGTATGAGTGTGTTTACTCATAAGAGCTGTTATAGTCATTTATATTGATTGGCACTGATGCACCGTCATATTGCTATGAAGGAGAAGTTTTCTTCACGTAGGTTTCTGGAGCTTTGTGAAATGTGTTGCCATTAATTTGAATATCTCCTCTCTCTCTCTCTCTCTCTCTCTCTCTCTCTCTCTCTCTAGCTCGTTATAGACACACGTATGCCCTTCATCCA
>NW_015505196.1:5228846-5229651 GCF_001515645.1 Sinocyclocheilus grahami | reverse complement strand
TCTCTCTCTCTCTCTCTCTCTCTTTCTCTCTCTTTCTCTCTCTTTATATGTGCTGGTACCTTCATGCAATCACAAATAAGGTAAGTGCCTTAATATGTCATTATTTATTAATTGGTTTATTTGCTTATATTACCATTTCTGTTCTTATCATCATATATTTAAACCACACCGGCTGCAGGCACATAGAAACAAGATTTTATATAACATTTTATACTTGTATTTAGTTTTCTCTGCCAGCACAAGTAGTTCCAAAAGAAGTGCTCCTGTGACCGCACATTCTGTATTAATGTGCCAAATGGCTTGGCAATCATAAACAGCCTATAGTTATGCTAATGAAATATGTGTGCTGGAATAGTTGTTTATACTGTTTATTATTAAAGGTGCACTACAGAATATTTTTTTAGGTTTAAATTTAAAATGTGACAGGGTATTTCAGGTTAACATCCTTTGTCTATGTCTGTTTACATCAGAATTGTCTTCCATTCAGAATTGAATTGAAAATGGCTTCTTAAATGAAAATTCAGTTTTCATTTAATTTGAATTGATGTAGCAAACACAGTGCAGATCTACATTTAGAATTTGAATGATGTATAATTGAAATTAATATATACATGTGTATATATATATATATATACAGTGGGTACGGAAAGTATTCAGACCCCCTTAAATTTTTCACTCTTTGTTATATTGCAGCCATTTGCTAAAATCATTTAAGTAAATTTTTTTTCCTCATTAATGTACACACAGCACCCCATATTGACAGAAAAACGCAGAATTGTTGACATTTTTGCAGATTTATTAAAAA
>NW_015505196.1:5220618-5228773 GCF_001515645.1 Sinocyclocheilus grahami | reverse complement strand
TAGTATTTGTGTGTGTGTATATATGCACACATATAAAAATATATAAACATTTTATATACAAAATGTTTTTTATAAACGTATGTATGAATTAATATATGTGTGCATATATACACACACACAAATACTACATTTACTGAAAAAATAAAGTAATATAAATTATAAATAGTTAAAATAGAATTCTCCTGAATTTTTGGGAAAACAATCTAAACGCACATATACATATACATATATATATATATATATATATATATATATATATATATATATATATATATAATCTATTATACAAATGTAGACTTTTTCTGAGTTAGGATAATGTATGTGGCCTCTTCGGGGGCCTGTAACACATGAAAGCAGCTTGTGCAAAAGAAAACTTTATCATCTTGAGATCACCTCATGTAGCATCTGCGTCTTCTCCGCCAGTGGTTATTAGATTTATACAATATGTGAGTATACTTTAGGTCATTAAGATGAATTGTCAGTTGTAATGAAAATCTCTCTTTGAATTTGCTGGGTGCCACATATTGAGTGGAAGCCCATTACAGATTTGACGTATGTAATATTTTGAAATCAATACTGCAGCAAACTCCTCCCAGTTCAAACACAGTTTGGAGGAGTGTGTCTTGCTGAGATGGGCTGCAGAACCAATTTACAACTCAAATTCTGTTAGACCAAGGGAACATACAACATAATAAGATAAAACATAAAAAAGGCTGGAGGCACTCTGTCTTGTTTATGAATCTTCTCAAGTTAGGCATACATGCAATCTGGGCTGCATTTCTGAATTTGGTTGTGTGTTTATGTGCACACTTGTGTATAAAGAGAGACTTTGATATGTCTAAAACTGACATTCTATCTACAAAATCAATCACTGCTGCTGCTTGCATGTGAAGCCATTGATCTGTTTTGCATGGTGCCAGATCATCTTGGATATTGATGATGACACATATTCAGATTAGTGCTCTGCAAAAATATGTTTTCCAGTAGGCTTGCTGTGATAGAAGGTGTTGACGGTAATACCAGTGTTAAGCCGCAACACCGGTTGCATCACTTGCCCACCGAGGCACTGTCCCCAACCATCATTTAGATTTGTTTTATAGTAATACAAATCATTTAGTTTGGTTAGAGAACAGACACTACAATGAAAAACGGAACATGGTTTATTTATTTGGTTCCACAGTGTTTGCTGATTTTCAGTTTTGTATACCTAGGCTATTTAAACTTGGTGTTAGTTATTTGTTATTTTATAATAGGCATAGCATATAGAATGGTGTATTTTGATTCATTTTGTTAAAGGTGCTGTATGTAGGATTGACACCAAGTGGTTGAACTAGGTATTGCAGTCCAAATTCAAAATATTGGAGAGGGCTTTTTTCACCCGGCACCTCCTCCTCAGACTTGACGCACATGCAGGTTGCCAGATTGATGACACCAACAGGAACAGGTATTTGACGATGAATGAAATGAAATATGCTATGTTTTCCGCCAACTGGCAACCTGGGGTGCCGAAATGCAATTGGGTAAACTGGCAGTGGGCGGGTTTCACAAACCAAAACAGAGACCGACATTCCGGCACAGAACGCACATTTTCAAAGGAGAATAACTGACTGTAGCATTGTTTTTCAGATAAACAAATATGTTAACTTAGCATGTTTCTTAAATATCTGCAAACATATTATAGTATTTTTATGCTTTAGTAGAGTCAAAAACTTACATACAGCACCTTTAATAAAAGTTCTATGATTTATGTATAGGCTAAGTTGAGTTTGAATGTGTATTTTGTTGTTGCTTGAATTGACGCCAAATTGCTGCTAGTTTGAAAGTGAAAGTAAAATGCGCACGGTGCCTTTAAATTATTTAAAAGTGAAGGAAAGCGAGAAAAAGAGGGAGCCCCCCCCCTCACACACCCACACCCACGGTGATACCGGTATTACCGGTGTTGTTACATGTCGACTAACCGGTGGGGAAATGTCCCCACCGTCACAACCCTATTTTCCAGTGATTTTTCATTTATTACATTTGGTCTCCCCAATCCTGAAAGTGTGGTAACTTGGTAGGCAAAGATACAGGATTGTATGGCCATCAGGCCAGTAGACTGAGGTGTTCTGCTGTAATGCTGGTTCATGGCCTGTGTGTTGCTAATGCTTTGTATGGCCTGTGTTAATGGAGGCAAAGTGAAGGCCTGGCTGCACCTTCTATTGTAATTTAATAGGATTGCTCTTGACCCCTGTCTGCCCATCACACAACAACAGATCTCAAATTTGCTTTTTCTTTTCTTTTTTCTTCTTTTCTTTTCTGTTTTCAATTTACTAGCAATTTTAAGTGAAAAAAATGTTTTTAATTTTTTTTTGTTAGTGCACATCATGTGCATAACTATAAATAATAATTTTATAACTATAAAAAAAACATTTAATGTAAATTATACTGACACTATTTTAGGGAGTATTATATCTGGTGCTTACGTCACCCTGCTCGTGACGTCTCGCTGCTCCATTGGACGGATTTGACACGTGCTTCAGAACGCGGTCACGCAAGGGCGTTCCCAAAGCGACTCGACGCAGCTCGAGTTCCTGAAGGGGAACCTTGGGTACCAACATCACCATAACAATGTTTATGTTGTTGTTGACGTACACCGCATTTAATTGTACTCTTTTTTATAGAAAGTGAGTACATACTCTTCACAAAAACACAAATGTTTTTGATTGTTTTCTTTTGTTTGTTTGTTTTTGATTAATTGATTGTTTATTATCAATGTATGAACATTTTTTTTATTATTAAATTAGCACCAAACTACTGAATCAACAGAAAGTAATAGTTGCAGTTCACATTTTATGGCACTCTCCATAAACAGTTTGGTCCACCACTAGTACAAGGTTTTGTGTGTGTGTGTGTGTGTGTGTGTGTTCTGTCAGTTTTGCATTTTTAGTATATGTACAGCTGTCTTTGTTTTCGAGTCTTGTTTTTTTTTGTGTCTCATCGCACAATGCCGCGTTAAAAACATTTAAACTATTTTAAATATGAATCTTAAGAGCTCTGTGTTCTGTTGGTTTCCATTGTAAGAATGCATCCTTTTACAGCTCCAGTTTTTTCAGCTGAGTTTCTTACCACCTTCCTCCCTCTGTTGCATCAATAGCATGACATTATAAATCAGTGGTGTTCCTGGAGTTTAGATGTGGCCTATGCCGTTTCCTGACCCCCTTCCATCTACTTTCCTTTCTCGCCTCACTTTTCAGTTCATTAAAGTCATAGAAAAGCACACATCATTCAGACACATGCAGACATGCTCCTTTGGTGGCTTAATAAATCCATGTTTAACATGCAAAAAACTATCTGGACTCTGAAAGACTTCCTGTGTGTTTCCTGTAGTTCCAGGAGCCCAGCGAATAAGAACACTTTAGTATTATAATGATTATGGCCATTTTCGTTATATCCACGTCTTGGTTTCCGAATGTACGTTTGATACCGTGACCGCAAGGCTCTTTTGTGCACAGTAATCATCTGAATCTGGGAACAATAAACTGGCTTTCCTCCAACCTGACATTAAAGTCTTGTTCCTGCTAGTGCCCGGCTCTTTTTTCGTTGCGACCCCCTTTTTTCCATTCCACAGAATTGTATTGCCTGCAATCTCTGTAAGAGGATTTCAGAGCATAAATGGGAGTGACACAAGGTTCACACACTTACTGGATTTGGTGTGGCTGCTCCACATGTGCTGGCAGAAGGGTGTCTTCTCGGAAACAAACATTTTCACGTTTAGCTAATGGCGCTAATTAGCAGTGAATCTGTGATTTTCCTGCCTGTTGGTTTTTGCTGATAGTCATTAATAGCAGCATTAAGCTGAGTCTCTGGTGATGTAGATCCCTAGCTGTGAATGCCAGATAAAAGGCAATGCTTTACTGTTACGCACGGCCATAATGTCTGCATTAACAAACATTAGGCTAAGACGTTACATCCTGGGAAAATAAGCCTGGGATTCTGGGTCGTGCTACAGGGCATGTGTCTGTACAAAATTGTCATTTTCAAGTTGTTTGAACTCAAAAGCAGAACTACTGAAACAGCTGTGAATCTCCTCAGTGAATCTGTTGATCCGGTTCCCAAAACCAGTCTAAATGTGCACAAATGTGAGTGGTTTGCTTTGTTTTAGAAGTTTAAAAGTTTCAGTCATTGTAATTGCATAGAAAAGTGCAACTAGCAAAGTCTTTGGAAGTTCCACAGAAGAAAATAATTCATATATGGACATGGACTAGCACATGGATGAGGCTGATTAAATAATGACAGAAATTGCATTTTTCTGGTGAACTATTCCAGTCATCTACAGACTGCTCACTTGTGACTGTTCTCCAGCTGATATGTAGGGCACATTCTTGATCTTGAACAATGCATGTAGCCATCTAAAATATTTATACTCCTTTAATGTGGTTTCATTTCTCTTTCTGCAACAAGAAAAAATAACACTTATGAACTCCCTCTGTTATTTCCCTGCAGGCTCTGACCATTAAAACCACTAATTCTAGTCCATTAGACACAAAACCGAGTACAATAGACGGTGATATTCCTTCCTATTAGTAGGGCAGGTTTCTCTGTGTTTTGCAAATAGTTTTGCATGCTAGTCTATTAAGACGATAATTATATTGATCAGATGGTGATTCTGTAGATTTCCTTAGAGTAGTCATTAAGTCATGCACTATATTATTAAATTATTTGTTGGCAGATAATTGTTCGATTTTGTTCAGACAGTAAAACTTGTACATTGTTGAATGGATCGATGGATAAATCCAACCTGTAACTGCACATTTTTATACATTTTTATGTGACACCTTATTCTTGCATTTAAACTATATTTTATTCTTGTCTTTTGTTTTGTTTTTTTTGTTTTTTTTCCAACAATTAAGACTCAGCAAAATGAATGTCCATTTAATTCATTCATATCACTCTCCATTGTGTTTCTCACAATGCGCATCTGCTCCAGCTTTCTTTTGTACAAATGCGTCACAAGTTCACGTGCATCTAATTCCTTCTCCAGCAAACATGCTCTCTACACACTGTCATATTGCCAAAGCTTCCGACGTTCTGTCCTTCTTTGAGCTTCTAATCTACCAGCACGACTGGCACTAATGCAAAGAGGCGTAAACACATTAATAAACATTATGCCCTAATCACACATTCAAAAGGTACTTATTGCTCTGAGGTGCTTGTTAATTAAAGGCACTTTTACGTGTTTTAGCATGCGGCATTCTGGCACCGGGCGACCACCTCCCCACAATTTTCTCTCATCAATCGACAGGAGTCTCTCGTCTCACAGGTTTTATTTGTTTGGCTCTCTTATTAATTTATTGTCTGTGTATTGATGTACAGTGGGTGAGTAATGGATTTGCTGCACAGGAGAAGGCTGGGCTGGAGTTTCGGAGGGCCCTTTGCCCATCAAGCACTGCCGAACACTGCAATACTCCAATAGCAAGTCAATTTGCACGCTTAAATTGGTTGATTATGCTGAATGGGGGTGGCTGAATGGAGGCTCATAACTCAAATAGATTTCATATTATGTAGAATGGCCAACGCTATGCTAATCTCATCTGCTCATTGATGGAGGGAAACAAAGCAAAGCAGCATGGGAGACTTTTGGTAGTAGGAATGATCTGAGGGGACTGCGCAGAAAGTGTAGTGCCAAGTGTTTAGACATTTCTCTTTATTTGCAATTCTTTCTCACTCTCTATCTTTTTCATTTATCTTATTTTTTTCCTTATCTTCAGGGCTCAACAATAAAATACTTTTTTTTTCTTCTGCTGGCTCAGTTGACCCAGTAGTTTTGATTAGTATGTATCACAGGCTCCACCAAAAACATATATTTTATTTTTAGCTATGTGTATGTGTCCCACTGTAACTTATTTATTTAATAGTTTTCTTGACCAAAAGAAGAAGTAAAAAGCAGAATTTCAGTCAAGTAACCTTTATTTATATAGGTCTTTATACAATACAGAATGTGTCATAGCAGCTTTACAGTGCCAAACAGGAAAACAGTTTGGCAATAATGCAAGAGGACACTAACAAACAGTACATTTTTCAGATAAAGTCAGTTCATTGTTGATTCACTAAGGTCATCACCCAGTTCAGCTCTCTTCCAATAGTGTCTGTGCAATCAAGCTGACAATATTTCCAGAATTAAGCGTCCCCGACTAAGCAAGCCAAAGGTGACAATGGCAAGGAACCAAAAATCCATCGGTGACAGAAATGGAGAAAAAAACCTTGTGAGAAACCAGACTCAGTCGGGGGGCATTTATCCTCTGGCCAGACAAAACCAGCATGGTGTGGTTTAATTCCAGGCTGCAACACATGTCAGATTGTGGGGCGTGAAGAAATATTGAGCTGAGTATCAGCATAACAATGAATGCTAACACCATGTTTCCTGATGATATCTCCCAAGGGTAACATGTGAAGCGTGAAAAGCAGCGGTCCTAGTACTGAGGCTTGTGGTACTCCATACTGTACATGTAAATTATATCACAGTTAATTCATTAATTTAAGTAAATCTAAATTACGTATAACCTTAATACATATTTAACTCTTATTTATTTATTTTAGTTTATTTTTATAGTAGTATTTTTAGCTGTAACTTAGCTGGAATATAACTCAGTGACAGGTATGCATGTACATGCTGGAAAATGGCATACAGTGGTTTATCAGGAGTAGTGCAGCAGCGCTAGGTATATTTCTGTTAACCTTTTTTTTTTTTTTTTTACAGTAGTATTTGCAACAGTAATATTCAGTACATCACACAAAATGCAAAAAAGTTACAAGGCATAAAACCCATGTCTATGGGTCTATATTGTTGAGCCCTGACTTCTCTTTTTCTTTATTTCTCTCTCTCTCTCTCCTTATCTTTGTTTCACTCTCTTTCATGGACACACACACACTCACACATATTGGCACACTTGAAGTATGAGTCATAAACTCTGTTCTTAGACTGTAACTCAGCTCGGGGATAACCCCCCCCCCCCTTTCCCGGCAAGGACCCCACTGCAAATTTCGGGCCTTTTGGGCCCGTCCAGTTTTTCTTTACTTAAGTTGCATAAACTTCCCAAAAGCCTACATCCGAACATCCCAAACCAGCATTATAACAAGAGTCTTGTTGATGTACATTTCAGTTGAACTGCTGTTCTCTTCATGACCTTTCACTCTCAGCTCTCTCTATTACATTGACTGAGACAGAGAAGTAATTGCTTTTGACAAGGTCTGAGCCATGGGGTGACCTTTAGTCTGCTGATGGTCAGCTCATCCACGTGAACCGCTTCTAGGGCCTCAAATAATCTCAAAAAAGTATATCTAACTCAGGACTGCTCAGTGTCTCTACCTAGAATATTCCACCATGGGCAACTCTGCAAGGGTCTAATGACTCAAAAACCAAAAACACTAAAATCTACTGTAGCATTAACTTGTGTCCTCATTTGATCTGGTAGTTTTATTCAAACTTTAACATTCATAAGGTCTAGATACAAATAATAATATGTTTTGTTCACAGATCTTTATGGGCACATCTCTGCATTGTATTGAGCATTCAGTAATCATTCTACTCCACATAGATCTCACATTGTTTTTTGTTTTCCATGGTTTATTAGACTGTAATGAGAGATTTAATGTAGGGCATTATCACATATATTACATTTTTATTATCTAAAAAAAATAAAAAAATATGAATTGATATTGAATTGGGTGTGTTTCCTTGCCTTTGTCCCTAGATAGGACCAACGTGATCTCATGATAATTCGTATGTATTTTACGTAAAATGTGGTTCTATAAAACGTACATTTACTTACGTTTTTACAGGCACTAAAACGTACAAATACTTGCGTATTTTCAGCCTCTAAACGTACAAAACTGACGTATTGACGACACCAAAAAATGAATCCTTATGAATATTGAAATCGCGGCATTAATTTTATTAGTTTTTAGTTGTCATATGAATTAACTTGTTTTCAATTGCATTATTAAATTGTTTACTTATGAAATTATAACATTTCGTTTTGTTGTGATTTCTGCTGCCAGCTCGTTTCCAAGAACATGCCTACATAATGTTAAACACGACTTCACTTTAAACCTTAAAATAAATAACATTTCTGCAATCGTTTAACCTTTACTTGTCATGTAATGTTTACTTTGATTG
>NW_015505196.1:5213769-5216103 GCF_001515645.1 Sinocyclocheilus grahami | reverse complement strand
TTGGTTGATTATGCTGAATGGGGGTGGCTGAATGGAGGCTCATAACTCAAATAGATTTCATATTATGTAGAATGGCCAACGCTATGCTAATCTCATCTGCTCATTGATGGAGGGAAACAAAGCAAAGCAGCATGGGAGACTTTTGGTAGTAGGAATGATCTGAGGGGACTGCGCAGAAAGTGTAGTGCCAAGTGTTTAGACATTTCTCTTTATTTGCAATTCTTTCTCACTCTCTATCTTTTTCATTTATCTTATTTTTTTCCTTATCTTCAGGGCTCAACAATAAAATACTTTTTTTTTCTTCTGCTGGCTCAGTTGACCCAGTAGTTTTGATTAGTATGTATCACAGGCTCCACCAAAAACATATATTTTATTTTTAGCTATGTGTATGTGTCCCACTGTAACTTATTTATTTAATAGTTTTCTTGACCAAAAGAAGAAGTAAAAAGCAGAATTTCAGTCAAGTAACCTTTATTTATATAGGTCTTTATACAATACAGAATGTGTCATAGCAGCTTTACAGTGCCAAACAGGAAAACAGTTTGGCAATAATGCAAGAGGACACTAACAAACAGTACATTTTTCAGATAAAGTCAGTTCATTGTTGATTCACTAAGGTCATCACCCAGTTCAGCTCTCTTCCAATAGTGTCTGTGCAATCAAGCTGACAATATTGCCAGAATTAAGCGTCCCCGACTAAGCAAGCCAAAGGTGACAATGGCAAGGAACCAAAAATCCATCGGTGACAGAAATGGAGAAAAAAACCTTGTGAGAAACCAGACTCAGTCGGGGGGCATTTATCCTCTGGCCAGACAAAACCAGCATGGTGTGGTTTAATTCCAGGCTGCAACACATGTCAGATTGTGGGGCGTGAAGAAATATTGAGCTGAGTATCAGCATAACAATGAATGCTAACACCATGTTTCCTGATGATATCTCCCAAGGGTAACATGTGAAGCGTGAAAAGCAGCGGTCCTAGTACTGAGGCTTGTGGTACTCCATACTGTACATGTAAATTATATCACAGTTAATTCATTAATTTAAGTAAATCTAAATTACGTATAACCTTAATACATATTTAACTCTTATTTATTTATTTTAGTTTATTTTTATAGTAGTATTTTTAGCTGTAACTTAGCTGGAATATAACTCAGTGACAGGTATGCATGTACATGCTGGAAAATGGCATACAGTGGTTTATCAGGAGTAGTGCAGCAGCGCTAGGTATATTTCTGTTAACCTTTTTTTTTTTTTACAGTAGTATTTGCAACAGTAATATTCAGTACATCACACAAAATGCAAAAAAGTTACAAGGCATAAAACCCATGTCTATGGGTCTATATTGTTGAGCCCTGACTTCTCTTTTTCTTTATTTCTCTCTCTCTCTCTCCTTATCTTTGTTTCACTCTCTTTCATGGACACACACACACTCACACATATTGGCACACTTGAAGTATGATTCATAAACTCTGTTCTTAGACTGTAACTCAGCTCGGGGATAACCCCCCCCCCCCTTTACCAGTGAAGGCCACAGCTGTAAATTTGGGCCTTTCTGAGTCAGCAAGAAGCCAAAGCTGAGACACAAAATTAGAGTGTTCTCTTCCACCAAAGTGCTCTTCATCTCCAAAAGATCTTTAAAGTGCTCAAAGATTTTCCCTCCATCAGATGTCTGTAATAGGCTCAATTAAATAATAAATGAACAACATAAATTCCAGTCATGGCTTTCTTGAAAAGGAGGGAGAAGAAAGAAAAGACAGATTTTTCTAAATGCCTAGATCAAGCTAAAAGGCTTTTGTGCTAGCTTTGGTCTTGTCGAATTATTGACTACTGTAAACTAGTGCCAAAATGTTTTTTTTTATTATTATGTCCAGTCCAGTCCAGTTTTTCTTTACTTAAGTTGCATAAACTTCCCAAAAGCCTACATCCGAACATCCCAAACCAGCATTATAACAAGAGTCTTGTTGATGTACATTTCAGTTGAACTGCTGTTCTCTTCATGACCTTTCACTCTCAGCTCTCTCTATTACATTGACTGAGACAGAGAAGTAATTGCTTTTGACAAGGTCTGAGCCATGGGGTGACCTTTAGTCTGCTGATGGTCAGCTCATCCACGTGAACCGCTTCTAGGGCCTCAAATAATCTCAAAAAAGTATATCTAACTCAGGACTGCTCAGTGTCTCTACCTAGAATATTCCACCATGGGCAACTCTGCAAGGGTCTAATGACTCAAAAACCAAAAACACTAAAATCTACTGTAGCATTAACTTGTGTCCTCATTTGATCTGGTAGTTTTATTCAAACTTTAACATTCATAAGGTCTAGATACAAATAATA
>NW_015505196.1:5188380-5212175 GCF_001515645.1 Sinocyclocheilus grahami | reverse complement strand
GTTTGGAGGATGAATGGACAGATGGGAGTATTTTTAAAATGTACTTAATATTACACATTTATATCTTCATCATGTATCGCTTGATGGTGCATATTTAAACCAAACTTTTATTTTATTTTATTTTTATTCTATTTTATTTAATTTTTGCTTTGCTTTGCTTCTTTCAGTTTTGCTTCATTTAGTTTAGTTTTATTTATTTTTTGCTTCGTTTGTTTGATACCAAATTACTGGTACTGTGGAGATGCCTAGTTGTTATTTGGTATTTAATTCAATACATAGCCAAAAGGCTGGGGGAAATCTTATCAAAGACTTTCAAATAAACTGTTCTCCTTGTGGGAATTTGGCCATACATACCCCATGAGTCTATAGGATAAATAACTGTTGATAGATATTGATGCGTTGTGGTTTGAGGACCTAAAGGTTGGTAAAGTGAGGCTGTGTGTGTGTGTGGCCACCTGCATGCATGTGTGCGTTCTTTCTTTCTCTGGAATCAGGTGAAAAAGCATCTCCCATCGCTTTCTGTAAATGACACCATTCGTCTTGGCTCAGACTGCTGATTCAAGACCTCTAGTCCCTGCACTCCGTCTCAAACCCTCTTGTCAGCACCTGACCTGCTGCCTTGAACCTCTCACCTCCATGATGATTGCAAGTTATTGCATCTCATTTCATACAGCGAACTTTCAAATCCACTTGGCCTTTACGGATTGCACTACACGTACACTTGCTTACATCCCCCTGAACTACATGTCTTTAGATTGTGATGAGGATGTATTTTTTTCCTTCTTCTTCTGATCTCCACCCTGTTAGACAGAATGAGGAAGACTTGACTTATTCATCTAGCCCAAATTTTAACATGGCAGATCATCAGATCAAAAGGCCCAACACTGCACTATCCTCATAACAAAGCGTTATCTGTAGGGCCAACACGTGTATCACCCAAACTAGAACACTGTGCCATGTGTAAGTCTATTCCACAGTTTTCCCCTCAAAGTTATAAGTGACATGGGATGTTCTGTTTCAGCCTTTGAGTCATACCTGACTTTGATCTCTAATGAAGCATTTAAATATGTTCATAATGTCTGAGCCATGGCATAGTGGTACATATACAGTATGTGACACACAGAGGCTCTTCCTGAGACACAAGTCCATCCTGCACCATACAAGTAAACGTTAATGAAACACTATAGTCCCGCACGCCCGTGTCTCTTTAATGGCCATGCATGAATGAATAGGTGCAGTGGCTAGGATGACAGTCACCCTGTTTTATTAAATTAGGGACCTTTCCAACAAGCCATATCACTGCAGTTTCTTTGATCTCGCTCTCTCTCTCTCTCTCTCTCTCTCTCTCTCTCTCTCTCTCTGGTATTTATTAGTTCACCCACTCGGTACTGTGAATAACAGCACACAGTGCATTTGCTGACACCGGGCTTTTATTTGCCCCTCCTTCAGGTTCACAGCTGGTGTTTATATACTGGATTGAGCTTGCTGTCAGTGTCAGAATATCATTAAAGTGCCCTCCTCTAAAGTGATTGATATAAGTGCACATCAGGACATTTTAAAAAGAGAGATCAGTAGGGATTGCAGCAAAAAATAAAAATTTAGTGAATTATTGGATCCTTAGATCACAGACATTTGTGGACCATTTGATTTGAAAGGATGTCAGTTGATTGATATTTTAAAGGGGTCATAACATGGATTTATTTATTTATTTATTGTTATTTTTTATGTATGTTCCTTGAGGTTTACTCATAATGTTAATAAAGGTTTTTGCACTACATAACTACATAAATAAATACAGTACATACATAAATAAGTGGAAAAATTATTATTTTCAACCCTCATTCTGACCCTCTGTCTGAAACGACCTGTTTTTAACCAAAAGCATCAAAGCAAACGTTATTTCACTCCATTTGTCTGATTGATGACAGACTCAAGCACGTGGACAGTGTCAGAAAGTGAATGCATATAATGTATACTGTATCCAGTGTAGACAAGGTAGCAGTGATTATGACGTCAGCTTGCACCTCAGATATAAAACGAGCTGTTTTTGGAGCTTGAGTAAATAAATGCTTTGTTTATGATGAAGAGGACATTTTAAGCTATGAAACTTGCAGGATGTTTTAATGGTACAAAGACCCCTTATATGCCAAAAGATCAAGGCAAATTGGATTTCTCATATCATGACCCCTTTACATTTAATTAATTACATGATATTGTAATATTTTATACTGAATATTTACTCACATTTTGTTTTTGAATAAACATTAAACTTGCTTTTATACACTAATGTTCTAAAGTTTTGAAACCGTAAGATGTTTCTCAAATAAGTTTATTTTGCTCACCAAAGATGCATTTATTTGAGTCTGATTTTTTTGGTCTGATTCCAGCAATTCATATATCATTTTGAAGGTCTTTTAATGGAGAATGTGAAAATTAAATTAACTAATTTTGAGAATTTGCTCATTGTGACTAATTTTGCCAGCACAGGTCACATTTTAAAATGTGCTTTCTTCCCATGGTTGCAAAGGTGAATTTTCAGCAGCCATTACTTCAGTCTTCAGTGTCACATGATCCTTTCCAAGCTGTAGCCATTTGCAAACTCAGAAGTTTCTCTCTTAGTTGTTTGTGTGTTTGGTAATGCAACATTACATGTGTAATATAAAATTCCAGACCGAGGCTGACTGTGAGTAGGCGAGCTGCTCGTACCCTGCTGGGGTGCCGTTTCTCAGTGGAAAGAGACCCTGCCGAGAGAACAGGCCATCCAGATGGACCATGCCATAAAGAGAGCACACAACTCTCATAACAGAGGCTCTCTCCTATATGAATCCTCAGTAGATACTTCTAGCTGAGATCTCATTGTTTATATCCAGACTTTTTTTTATTCAGTTCATCGTACAGGAGACCACTAAATCAATGGCTAGCCTGCTCTCTCTCTCTCCCTCCCCCATAACTTCTACCAATTTATCTGCAGTTACAGCCTGTTTGCCAAACGTTGGACATAGTGTACCTTGAATCTGTAATCTCTCAGTCTTCATAATTCATAAGCCTGTGCTCAGCACCTCATGAATTACTTGGCACAGCTTGTTGAGGTATACAGCCTGAGATACTATATCATGCATAGAAATTATGCATTCTGTCACAAGAATGAATATCAAATGTGAGGAGTGTGGCAGAAAGATGATGAGGGAGTGAAAGAAAGATAGAGAATTTAGCAAAAAACTTGCAATCAGTTGACTGCGTGTTGTGCTTAAGATGAGGGCAACAGTTTTACTAATGTGGCGCTCACTTCCCAGCCATGTCCCTGCTGCAGTCGTCCATTCACTCAAATCCATAATTAAAATACATTAAGACTCCAATTGCAAAGCAAACACCCACAAGCAATGTTAAGTTTGCTGCTGCGTTTCAAGTCAGCACTTATTTGTGTGTTTTATTCTTGTTCTCTCCATTCCATTCATATTGTATCCCTTCAAGACACATGTTTTGGCATGGCTTGAGTCTGTTTTAGATTTTCAAAAAACTTTATTATGTTATTTATAATCTATTTTCCTCATGGGGACCAAAAAATTGGTCAATTTTGTATTACTTATACTAGGGATGCTCCGATCAGGATTTTTGCAGCCGATACTGAGTACTGATTTCTTGTCATGTGATCGGCCGATAATGATGCTTCAAGATTTATAGAGACGGTTTCATTGGCCGCACGCACTTGGCCCCAAGTTAACTTCCTGTCTGTGTTTGTTTATCAGTCTGGCTATGGCGCCGGCTACAAATGCAGTTAAAGTTAAGGTGATGAGTTGACTGAAGTTGGGCTCAGGTGGTTGTGCTGTGGGATTTGTTTCCCATACATTTATTTATTTGTGGTGCTCGCCACAATATCAAAACTGAACGATTTTCCAAAAGGCTCCATTGATTAAACATGAGCACGTACTGCACGTTTTAAAATCAAACGAGGCACGGGTGTTTTTATATTATATTCTTCAGAAATATAATGTAAAATATTCTTCAATAAAATAATGATGCAGCTATTAACTAAATTTTTTTTAATAAATTTTTTTCATGAGGCAGACAATTTCGTGTGTGTGTGTGTGTGTTCGTGTGTGTATTCGTTCGCCTGATCGGGAAGTTGCAGTGACCGAAACGGTGACATTCCAGATAAAGTTTGAAAGGAGTAAAGCCTGTGTTAATGCTATTGAGTAGGCTAATATGGCCAAAGAAGATATTTTGTTTTATAAATAAATGTTCATTTAAAAGCAGCCCATGATCAGCGTAGCTATTATGTTACCGTTATCACTTACGGCTCCGACGAGGTTTTGTTCCGTCCTCCACGCTGTGACAGCTCACAAAAGGTTAATTTTTACGAGGGGGAGTTACGAGGGGCCCATTACGGTTCACGCTCCTCTTTTGTGCATTGTGCTGCCTGCTTGATTGCTTGAGATGCTGTTTAGACATTGGAAATGGGGAAGGAACGATCTCTGGAGGGGTCAGCCTGGGCTAGAGGAGACCATCCTAATGAGATCAACAACAGGAGAAAAATAGCAGGGAGATTCCCAGCAGCCCAATAATGGTGGTTTGTATACTGCTACATTAATAGGTGGGCTTTCACAGCAACACTCGTTCCAAGGAGTACAAAATGGTTTTGCTCATCAATTTTAAACATTAAACTGAATTTCTGACAGGTCTTTTTTAAACATGACTAGAAAGGAGAAGCATACAGTCTGGAATAAAGTTTGAAAAAAAAGGCTTTTTTTCACAATATAAACAACTTTGAAATGTTAATTCAAATTATCCAATTTATCTTTTGAGTTCTCAAGCTGTATAAATGATCAAAATGAAAATCCTTAATGGGGAATATGATCCACGTCAATCTTTTAATCTAAGATTGAGATCTCCAGATTAAATTTGAGACAGATTTTAAGACCATAGCTACATTCTTTTGTAGAGATTTTGAGATAAAGCCCTTGAGATGACGTGAGCTCTTCTAGCAGTTACATTCTGAAACAATACAGGTGGCATGTTGATCTTCTAGCTTAACTGTACTCATGTGGCGAGAAAAAAAAAGACAGACAGACAGACAGAAAGATTGCTGGTAGCACTACTGTAAATCTCAAATGCAGGAGTCCACAGGTGTTGGGGTTGTTTATGCGTTTGCTGGGATTATATGTGGCTATGCCTTCTGTGTCTACCTTGGGATAAATTGAGTTAGTCTTGTCATGACAGTTTAGCTTTGCGGCTGTTACGGGCAGTTATTGTGAATGAAGTAATCTGATTGGATAAGAATATACACATTTAAAATGTGCCATTTTAAAACAGATATCGACAATGCTCTAATGTGCTACATTATTTCCTCATTTCAAGCAGTCCAATAGGCATTTCATCAAAGCTTCCATTGGTTTAGTATGTTTCAGACCACTGAACAGGCCATTTAATAGAACAATAGCTGTACAGTTTCACAGAGAAACAAAGCTCAGTTATTCTGCATAATAGTGGGGTGTATTCTCATTCATACATCAACTTGACCATAACTTTGCTTCCTTGTAAGAATCTACAGAAAACACAGATCTGTAGTATTCTTGAAATTCTCTTTTAGCTCTTGACATGTAGCTTTTCTGCGATGATGTGGCTGAGATATGGGCAGGTCTCCTCCACGGTAAGCATCCTTACCCCTGTCCAAGATCCATACCAACGTATAAATCTTTTTACAATTGACATTCTCCCCACACACTGCTGTTGAATCCAGTAGTAGTCTTATGGTTGCATTAAACCTACTCTTACTTGTGATTGACTGGTCTGTGTGTAATATGACCAAGCCTCTTCCAGAACTCCATGCCTCATTGCATGTAGGCTGCAAATCCCCTCAACTGAACCCTTGAACATAAAAATACCAGTATTGGTTGAAGCATGTTGTACTGGGGCCACAGTAAGTGTCTTCCAGCCCTAGACAAACACACACTGCTCCGGGCCTTATTATACAGTCTCTGCAGACAGAAGCAGCACACACATGTGTACCGGTCTTTGTGTGATTGTGTGCGTGGCCTTGAGCATGAATAACGGTTTCACAAACTATCGATTCTTCCTCCCCCAGCCTTCATCTTCCACCGGCTTCCCATTTTCTATTAGCATGAATTATCTGATGTTGTAATTGTAGAAGCATTAGCTCAGCACAAAGTGGTCAACCATTAAGGGAGGTATGCCATCATTCTTTTTTAGGGCCGCCGACAGGGTCGTATTTGTTTATGAGAATACATTCCATCAGGGTGTGAGTTAAGAGGGCACAGATTTGAAATAAAACGCCATCAGTCAATTTTTTTGGACATAAGACTTTTATGCAAAGTACTGTACATAAAATATGGGCAGGTCTCCTCCACGGTAAGCATCCTTACCCCTGTCCAAGATCCATACCAACGTATAAATCTTTTTACAATTGACATTCTCCCCACACACTGCTGTTGAATCCAGTAGTAGTCTTATGGTTGCATTAAACCTACTCTTACTTGTGATTGACTGGTCTGTGTGTAATATGACCAAGCCTCTTCCAGAACTCCATGCCTCATTGCATGTAGGCTGCAAATCCCCTCAACTGAACCCTTGAACATAAAAATACCAGTATTGGTTGAAGCATGTTGTACTGGGGCCACAGTAAGTGTCTTCCAGCCCTAGACAAACACACACTGCTCCGGGCCTTATTATACAGTCTCTGCAGACAGAAGCAGCACACACATGTGTACTGGTACACCGGTCTTTGTGTGATTGTGTGCGTGGCCTTGAGCATGAATAACGGTTTCACAAACTATCGATTCTTCCTCCCCAGCCTTCATCTTCCACCGGCTTCCCATTTTCTATTAGCATGAATTATCTGATGTTGTAATTGTAGAAGCATTAGCTCAGCACAAAGTGGTCAACCATTAAGGGAGGTATGCCGTCATTCTTTTTTAGGGCCGCCGACAGGGTCGTATTTGTTTATGAGAATACATTCCATCAGGGTGTGAGTTAAGAGGGCACAGATTTGAAATAAAACGCCATCAGTCAATTTTTTTGGACCGAAGAAAGCAATTACATGGATATCACCAGATGCCTGTTGTGTCCTTTAAAGAGTGATGACTATAATGGTGATCATTTGCTACACTGAATCAGCAAAATAAATAGTCTTATGTGTTTTGCTAAAATGCGTATAAATATTTATTTATACATTTATTCTAGCCATATTTATCAATTTTTTTCTGTGTGTATATACGTTACCCATTAAAAGTTGTAAGATTTGTTTAAGAATATTGTGCTCACCAAGCATTTATTTGATCAGAAATTACAGTAATAATAAGAATAAGAATAAAAATGCAATTTAATTGTCTCTCGAAGCGTCTTGGGCTAAACTAAACCCTCAAACATAAAAATACCAGTATTGTCTGAAGCATGTTGTACTGGGGCCACAGTAAGTGTCTTCCAGCCCTAGACAAACATACACTGCTCTGGCCCCAACGGGCCTTATTATGCAGTCTCTGCAGACAGAAGCTGCACATGCATGTGTATCAGTCTGTGTGTGATTGTGTACGTGGTCTTGAGCATGAATAACGGTTTCACAAACTATCGATTCTTCCTCCCCCAGCCTTCATCTTCCACCGGCTTCCCATTTTCTATTAGCATGAATTATCTGATGTTGTAATTGTAGAAGCATTAGCTCAGCACAAAGTGGTCAACCATTAAGGGAGGTATGCCATCATTCTTTTTTAGGGCCGCCGACAGGGTCGTATTTGTTTATGAGAATACATTCCATCAGGGTGTGAGTTAAGAGGGCACAGATTTGAAATAAAACGCCATCAGTCAATTTTTTTGGACATAAGACTTTTATGCAAAGTACTGTACATAAAAGTAGCTTTAATTGAGTGTAATTAATAGCTCCATATATGCATGGTAAACAAGTTAACACACACCTACATGCACACTCAGGCACGTGTACTCATAAACACACGTGTAGTGTTGGCTAAGCTGTCAGTGCTCCACAATGAGGAGTTGCTTGAGGTCTCTGGTGCTGATGGTGTGGGTTTGGACGGGATGTCGAAGCGATATGGCCTTCTCTTTGATATGAGGCAGGTCCGTGGCTCCAGACCTGCTCAGAATGACAGGTTGATGAGATGAACATAATGGATTGCAGGAAGGAGCTCTAGCTGGATACCAAAGTGTCATCTCCATCATAGTTGTCATCATCATATTTGTTTACCGACATGGTTGCACAGTGTTCATATTTGTGTAGTGTAAACACCAGTCAATAGTTTGAAATGATTACGATTGTCTTATTGATAATTCTTAATACTCACCAAAGCTGCATTTAAAAAGTAGAAATGTGCCTAGCAGAAAAGTGCATTCAGGTGAGTCAGTTCTCTCTGACAGCCACCAACCAGCAATGCTGTGCCTCTTTCTTTCCTCACACCAAGCGCAAACTGCCTTTTTCATGCTACCTCTGCGGTAGCCTTTGAGTGCTGGGACACAAATACTAAATGCTAACTAAAGCTGAGGCCCTCTCCAGAGGCGAGAGCAACTGAAAGAGAGTTTTCACTGGATTATTACAATTAATGGCAAAATGAATGTATGGAAATGTAAACTGATATTTCCTACTGACACACTACAGCAAAATATATAGACAAATAACTGACTTTAAACCATTTTTTAGCTGGTAAGAAAATACTAGTGGCATAAGACTTTTATGCAAAGTACTGTACATAAAAGTAGCTTTAATTGAGTGTAATTAATAGCTCCATATATGCATGGTAAACAAGTTAACACACACCTACATGCACACTCAGGCACGTGTACTCATAAACACACGTGTAGTGTTGGCTAAGCTGTCAGTGCTCCACAATGAGGAGTTGCTTGAGGTCTCTGGTGCTGATGGTGTGGGTTTGGACGGGATGTCGAAGCGATATGGCCTTCTCTTTGATATGAGGCAGGTCCGTGGCTCCAGACCTGCTCAGAATGACAGGTTGATGAGATGAACATAATGGATTGCAGGAAGGAGCTCTAGCTGGATACCAAAGTGTCATCTCCATCATAGTTGTCATCATCATGTTTGTTTACCGACATGGTTGCACAGTGTTCATATTTGTGTAGTGTAAACACCAGTCAATAGTTTGAAATGATTACGATTGTCTTATTAATAATTCTTAATACTCACCAAAGCTGCATTTAAAAAGTAGAAATGTGCCTAGCAGAAAAGTGCATTCAGGTGAGTCAGTTCTCTCTGACAGCCACCAACCAGCAATGCTGTGCCTCTTTCTTTCCTCACACCAAGCGCAAACTGCCTTTTTCATGCTACCTCTGCGGTAGCCTTTGAGTGCTGGGACACAAATACTAAATGCTAACTAAAGCTGAGGCCCTCTCCAGAGGCGAGAGCAACTGAAAGAGAGTTTTCACAGTCTGAAGAGCATCTCCTGTGTCTGCACACACACAGCGATCAACTTCCTGTGCTTAATGGGGACGCTACAGTCGTCCATACAGAGTTACAGCGCTGTCATACTTGCACACTGTGCCCCTCAGCTAGAGCTTGTTCTTTTTATTCCCCCTCATTTACTCCTCCTCTTGCTCTAGCTTCCACGGGCGGCTGCTATTAAATACAATGCGTCCTAGACCATCATGCCACATTTAATTGAGTTAGCTTTCATTGCCACTTTTCGGCTTTAGAGGCTGTTAACATTTATTTTCCTGTCTAATGTATTAGCCCCGGGTGCCTTAATGAAGTGTCCCTTGAGGGAGGCTCTTGCTCGCTCGCTCTCTTTCTTTCTCTCTCTCTCGTACTACCTCAGTTTCCCTTTCTACTTTTTTTCTCCAGGCCACTTGTTTTTAGGAAGTTCTGCACAATATTTGCAAGTTGATTTTTTTTTTGTAGTTACAGTGTGGTCTATAAGTCCTCTACACTGAGGGAAAAAACAACAACAACATTTCATGTGTTCACAATGTGCTCCAAAAATCTGCATGATTTTCAGAATTTTTCTAAATGATGATCATATTCTTCTCCATGATTGGATTTTGACATGCAATGGAAGTAACATCTAACCACCTCTTTTTTTGCCCTATGAAAATCCTAAAACTTTAGGATTAAAGGTAGTGTAGTTTCAGACAAAGCTGTTCAAAAGTCAGGGTCAGTACAATTATTGTTTGTAAATACTGTTAAAAACAAAAAAATTGTGAAATATTATTACAATGTAATATAGCCTAACAAATTTCAATTTTAATACATTTTAAAATGCAGTTTATTCCTGTAATGGCAACGCTGAATTACATTACTCCAGTCTTCAGTGTCACATTACCATTCAAAAGTCATTCTGATATGCAGACTTTGCTATTATGTTGAAAACAGTTGTGCTGCTTAATATTTCAAAATATACTTCTCAGTATTTCACTTTATTGTCATGGTTTGATAAATAGAAAGTACAGCATTAAAAAAAAAATCAATTTAATGCATGCTTCTTGACTGGAAGGTATTAATTAAAACTGAAATTTGTAATACCTTATAAAAAAAAAATGTACGACCCCAAACATTTAAATGGTAGTTTATATATAAAGGCTACGCAGGCAGTAAGATGAGACAGTGATGGCATGAGAGAGAGAGAAAGAGAGAGAAAAAAAAAAATCAATTTAATGCATGCTTCTTGACTGGAAGGTATTAATTAAAACTGAAATTTGTAATACCTTATAAAAAAAAAATGTACTGACCCCAAACATTTAAATGGTAGTTTATATATAAAGGCTACGCAGGCAGTAAGATGAGACAGTGATGGCATGAGAGAGAGAGAAAGAGAGAGAGTGTGTGTGTGTTTGGCAGTGAGTCTTGTCTTAAGATCAGGAAGGGCTCCAGAGCTTGCTGAGCATCTGTTCCTGTTCTGTCTTCACGCAGCGCTCTGTGACCCATGTGATGCAGTCTGCTGGAATTGTCTTTTAATGATGTAGAGCCCGAGTCTTTTACCTACACACACACATACACACACACTACGAAGCACTTCAGCGCCGCAGGAGTACCCCACCCACCCGCTTACCTCACTGTTCTTCTCACCCTCAATAAGGAACCTTGCCTGAGTATTTGTGTGTTTTTTGCATATTCATCCAATAACAAACATCGCTTGCAGAAGTTTCCCCGTTCCGCCAAGAGTTCCACACTTGAAATGTAGGCTGCGATCACACCCGCGGCACAGCTTGATCCTTCCCATTAATCTCAAAATTCCCCTAAAATCACAGAGCGACGGTGCGAAGCCAGGCGCATTACTCCACTTCAGGAGCTACGCAGATGAGGAGCCAAACAGGCCACGACGCCTGAGTTTGTCACAAAGCAGGTGGCGGCTTCCATTGAAACGATGATTAAAGTGAGAACGGTCGGGGCTTGTGTTCATCTCAAGGCCAAAAATACATCCTGGAGCAAAGGAGTGTACGTGGGGCTGAGAAAAGAGAGCGAGAAAACGCTTTCTCCTTTTGTCTCTCACATCTGATCCCTGGGTTCTATGCTCACATGCGGCAGCTGTGAGCGCGATGATAGAGGCTTCTCAGTGCTAGCGTTCTGGTGACACCATGCAAAGATAGCAACAGGCGACACATGAGCTTCTGCTAATCCAAAGCACAATATTCACACTGCACTCTTGCTTGCTTTACTTCTTCTCTTAAGACCCATTAAATCCAAGCTGAAGTGTGTGTGTGTGTGTGTGTGTGTGTTTTACACTAATACGTTCATGCTTTATCATAATTAGGTGGGAGTTTGTAAGTATATCATCAATATTAACAGCACTATGATTTTTATATTAGATTTCTATATTTGTACCATTAACGGTGTAAATAAATAATAGTCTAGTTTATTGAATATTGAATAAAATCATGCTTTCTGTATGATACTGTTCTTCTCACCCTCAATAAGGAACCTTGCCTGAGTATTTGTGTGTTTTTTGCATATTCATCCAATAACAAACATCGCTTGCAGAAGTTTCCCCGTTCCGCCAAGAGTTCCACACTTGAAATGTAGGCTGCGATCACACCCGCGGCACAGCTTGATCCTTCCCATTAATCTCAAAATTCCCCTAAAATCACAGAGCGACGGTGCGAAGCCAGGCGCATTACTCCACTTCAGGAGCTACGCAGATGAGGAGCCAAACAGGCCACGACGCCTGAGTTTGTCACAAAGCAGGTGGCGGCTTCCATTGAAACGATGATTAAAGTGAGAACGGTCGGGGCTTGTGTTCATCTCAAGGCCAAAAATACATCCTGGAGCAAAGGAGTGTACGTGGGGCTGAGAAAAGAGAGCGAGAAAACGTTTTCTCCTTTTGTCTCTCACATCTGATCCCTGGGTTCTATGCTCACATGCGGCAGCTGTGAGCGCGATGATAGAGGCTTCTCAGTGCTAGCGTTCTGGTGACACCATGCAAAGATAGCAACAGGCGACACATGAGCTTCTGCTAATCCAAAGCACAATATTCACACTGCACTCTTGCTTGCTTTACTTCTTCTCTTAAGACCCATTAAATCCAAGCTGAAGTGTGTGTGTGTGTGTGTGTGTGTTTTACACTAATACGTTCATGCTTTATCATAATTAGGTGGGAGTTTGTAAGTATATCATCAATATTAACAGCACTATGATTTTTATATTAGATTTCTATATTTGTACCATTAACGGTGTAAATAAATAATAGTCTAGTTTATTGAATATTGAATAAAATCATGCTTTCTGTATGATTTATAAGCTGTTTTCCTCATGGGGACCAAAAAAATGTCCCCGCAAGGTCAAACATTAGTGATATTATTATCCTTGTTGGAATATTTTGACATATTGTTCATGTCTCAATAATGTTTTAGTAAGATGATATTTAAATTCTTAGCTTTAGGATTAAAGCTCTGTAGTTTTTATTATGAGGACATAATAAAACATAATGCAGTGAAATACAATAATGATTGAGGAATGAACAAATAAACATTCCTCAAAAGCCTGATGTATCCTATTTGATATTTTTAAACATGTTTCTAAAAGAAATTAGCTCTATAGGGTTAATTATGTGGTTGGTTTAAGCTAGATTAAGTCTCTCTATTTTCTTGTATAATGTACTTAAATCTTGGTTGTCTATTGAAAAAAAAGTGCTTGTTCAAAAAGATGCAAATGAATGCACACTTTAAATTGTATTGTGAGCATGTGATCCTCTGAGAATTAATGAAACATCAGTCAGAAAAGGGCCAAAAATATCCCAATTTCTGCCTTTTTCTTTTGCTCTCATTGAAGTTTTTTAAAAGCATGCTCGTAAGTTCCCATCAGGTTTGTCCATTAGACTTTGTCCTTATAAGTTGTATGCCTCTGTTTAAGCATCCTTGCAGCATTAATTGCATGCATTAGCATCCTTCCTCCAGGAGCTGGTTTGTGAGTGATTTCTGCCTCGCTCTAAAGCCACACTCATTTAGACTCGTCACTTAAAACAATCACCCTCTCCATTGTAGAGGAGAATATTGTTTTTGCCTTTTATTACTTCAGTGGGCGGGCAGAAACTACAATGGATGATGTGGACTCATATTACCGGTGTATGAGTGCCAAAGCTCAATATGTTGTATTTACCTCATGTTCCAATATGTTGAGCTGTGATGAGGTTGAACTGAAATACAGTGAAAGTTGTATTTAAAAATACATGTTCTGAATGGGCACCATGGCTTAATATGGTACTGTACATGGACTAACCACTAAACTTTAAACAGGTATTTTGCTGTCTATGGCTTTTTTTTTAATAGAAATTTGTGTAGCAAATTTTCTGCAAAGGTCTATTGTCATAGAGTGATAAAGCACAGCTCACACAAAAGCCCTATTCGGACAGTAATTGTTTTTCATGTAAGTGATTTTCACCATTTACAGGGGGTAGTTGGTGATTTAATTGCCGTCTGAATCCAGAATCTCTGTGTTTATCTCTAACCACCCCCGTAAAATTCCCCGGCCAAATTACCTACTGTTTTTTTGACAAACACCAAGGTCGTGTGGTAATTTAATTGCTGTCTGAATCCACATCTCTCAGTTTACGAGAAGAAACCAATTCAAACACAGCTCACACAAAAGCCCTATTCGGACAGTAATTGTTTTTCATGTAAGTGATTTTCACCATTTACAGGGGGTAGTTGGTGATTTAATTGCCGTCTGAATCCAGAATCTCTGTGTTTATCTCTAACCACCCCCGTAAAATTCCCCGGCCAAATTACCTACTGTTTTTTTGACAAACACCAAGGTCGTGTGGTAATTTAATTGCTGTCTGAATCCACATCTCTCAGTTTACGAGAAGAAACCAATTCAAAATTCAGTGTTTAAACCCTTTTTGAGCACTCCCGAACACCGTACGGTAACTGTTGTACTTCGGTGTAATTTGCATTCATATTTATTTCTGAAATGCTGGAAAGTATTTAAAAGAACAATACTTCATAACTGCTCCACCACGGCGACTGGGAGCAGAAAAAGAAGAAAAGCACGTACACGTTCGAAATGGGTCTTTATTATGGCAGCAGCAGCTATGCAATACAATTTTAAAATGTGTATTATAAACGGATAAATACATAACTATATTGCGTATAACTAAAGCGCGTCTATTTTCCTATTTTTAAACAGGAGATTTAAATAATCAATTAATAAATTTGATTATATATGATAAAATAAGCTTGGAATAATAAGAATACATTTTAAATAAAAATAAGTATTTTAAAAATAAATTTTACACAATAATACAAATACATTTGTAAATAAAAATTATTTTATTTACAGCAGACAATCATGTGACTGGCCACGTGAGCAGCGCGTTCCTGGGTTCATAGGATCACAGAACTCGCTCCCAATGTGAATAAATCGCCATCCGAATCCATGAGTTTTATCACTGAGGTGATATGCAAATTTATTTTTACAGACGTCCATATGAGAAACAATTACCGTCCCAATCAGGCTAAAGTTACTTTCAAAACAAGTAGCTTTCTGATAGTCAAATTCACTGGACCAACTTGAATCCGTCATGGCATTTTGGTCCTATCCCATCTGTGAGTTTAAAGATGACATTGTATCATAATTTTGTATAATGAGCACAGTATACAGTTGACATCCCAGAATACTATGTTCACAGGAAAGTGACATTCTTGTCTTCCCAGTTTGATGTAGTTGACAGTGAATTGCTTACTTTATTCAGCCCACTGCTCATAGTTACAGAACGGATGACTCCAAACTCTTGACATTTAACTCAGCTGGTAGAGCACTGTGCTAGCAACGCCAAGGTCAAGGGTTAATTCCCAGAAAACACGTAGGCGGATACATTCGTTGAAAGCACTCTAAGTTGTTTTGCATAGAAGTGCCTGTGAAATGCATAAATGTAAAGTAGAAAATTAATAATTAAAAAAAAAAATTCAGCTCTGATGCCACAGTTTGTTAGGTCATCCTACAAAGGTGACATTAATCTAAAAGGCTTTGAACCTTTCCAGCACAACTTCAAATAAAAGCTCTCCTCAGAATCCCCCAGCTAAACTGCCCTCTTTCTTATTAGGAAAATATTAGATGTCATAACAGATGCCATGTCCAATTTGTTAGCCCCCCCTGTTCATGACGCAAGCTCATTTGATCTGTCTCCTACTCTAATATGGCCTTGCGTTCTTATTTTCTGGCTCCAAGTGAGTTTGAGTTTCTTTTGGAAGCCAGGGTCATGAAACAAGACAACAGACAAAAGCATCTTCAAATGCCTCCTGACAAGCTTAGTTTTCACTTCCAGCGCTCCGGATAGGCTTTGTTCATAAACAGCTGTTACATATCATCTTTGGCACACAGAAGCGGATGAAATCTCTGTTAGCATTCTGCACACTTGATTTACAGTAAGCATATATCAAGAGCAACTTTCCCAAGCTTTCATCATTCACCAAGCATTAGTCGTTGGAATCTCGGTGATGACCCTCCTCAGTCAGAGCCTGGGGCAATGGAACAATTTTCCTTTCCTGGGAGCCAAAGGTCTTTGGATAATGTGTTTTCAGAAATCCCAGGCACACTAATGATAGATGACAGTTAATTCCATTAATAGGTCTGACAGAGAAAATTAGGCCTGCAGAGACTGACTGCATGAAGGATATAAGCTTAAATCCTAAGAGAGAGAGTTTCAGCTGAGATTGACTTTTTGGCTTTTCTGATTGAATTATGGAACCGTTCATAATGAAAAGCATCATTTCATTCAGCTCGCCAAAAAAGGAAGAACGTTGCAGTGGAGTTGATCAGAATAGAAAATCCAAAGCCCCCTGTGGTGGCAGCGTCGCGCTTTCTGTCACTAGTTCTGATATCTCCCATTGGTAAGCTGGCTGTTCAAGGGATGTTTGTGTCTCCCAAACCCCATTAAGAATGAGTTGAGGTTTGAAGGGCATGCAACGTTGACTCATACCGATTCATGTGGGACTCGCCGTCACGCATCTGTATATCATTGTATCTGTTTGTTTATCACTTGCACTATTATGAGCTGAACAAAACCAAGACAATGAAATTATAAAATGACGACAAAACTGAAGAAAGCAGAGAATGGCAATAGTCTCAGTTTTCGCGTGAAGTTTGTTGTGCACTGGGGAGCTGCTCTAGTTTTGGGACGCAATTGTCTTAGTTGGAGCCATTGGGTGAATCAGTTTTTAAAAAAGGAGCAAATCAGTTCCTTCCTAAAGCAGTTGTAAGCTTGCAAGGCAAAACATTAACAAAATAATTTTAACCAAGTTGTCACTTGTTCTTCTTTAGCAAAGACAGCAATCTGGAATCTGTAATGCATAGACTTACAGCAGGTCAGAAAATATTGCTCTCCAGCAGAACCCAGACTGTCATTTAACTCACTAATCTTTTCAGCGACCCATTGTCCACCTTGATGTTAGTGGCACAGAAATTACAGCACCTTTAAGCAACTTGATGAAGAGGTTGCTGGCAGTACAGTTGTTTGTGTATATTATATGAGTAAGACAGGAAACAGTGTTTAGCCCAGAGGGGCACCTGTGTTAATGACTAGGGGGCCTAAGTGTTCTGGGCCTTGCCAGACCATCTGCTGCTTCTCTGTTAGGACATCAGAGATTCGATAGCAGGTGTGAGAGGAGGTGATTACTTCAGCTAGTTTATGGATAAGTTATAGTGTTGACAGCCAAGATGATTCACAACCATGTGCATAAGATACAGTATGTTGGCAGTTTAAGTAATTGTGTGTCTGGACAATAATTTTTATTTTATTATTGTATTTGATTGTATTATTTTATTTATAATAATATTAATAATAATATGTATTATTATTAGTAGTAGTATTATTCATTCATTCATTTAAAATAATGATAAATATTTTTAGACTGGCAAGTAAATCCTGCTCAGACAAAAAGCAAATTTAATGAAAAATGTTTGTGTGCATGTACTTTTTAAAAGTAATTTATGTATGCATATATGTACTTATTCACTTATATTTTAACTATTTAACTTCTTGTTTCTAATAACATAAATTTATTTACATATTATCATTATTATTATTATTATTTAAACAACAGTAATGTTAAATACTTTGGCTGGCAAGAAGTATTTCTAAATTTTGCAAGACTGTTTAACTTTTCCCCTTGCTTGTAAGTATTGTGATTCCTTTAAAAGTTCTTTAAGGTCTCAGATCTTCACAGTAACTCCTGGCTGTGCAATAAGTTTTGCTGCTGAGATGCAAAATGGCTGCCCATGATCTGTCCATCATTAATGAAATGTGTAACCTTCAAGGCCTATTTGAATAGCACTCTCTTTTAATTGACTTTATTTTTACCTGCGCTACATTAGCTTTATATAAGCTAACGATCATTAGCACCCCGGGGTTAATTACAGGGCATGAAAAGTTGGCCTCTCTTGTACCTGCTGTGCCTCTCTCATCTCAAGCAGAATTGCTCTGCTGTGGAAAGAGAGAGAGTTAAAACACTTCGCTGACTGGAGAAGGAAGGTTCCATGTTAATCTGCATCAGCAAATTCAGTTACGAATTCACACGACCTGCTCACTGCTCCCTGCAATTTGTTAACTCCCTTTTGACTTTGTGAAGTGTCTGTGTGAAGTGAACTACTCATGTGTGGAGCTTTTGGCGAGCATGTAGGCTCGCTAGTACATGGTGCAATGGCGCATTAACCTTCTTCCTGCTGGGCTATAAGTGGGAAAAAAAAAAAAATATATATATATATATATATAAAAAAAGAAAGAAAGAAATGGTGATACACAAAAAAGTGGAGATATAGAGATATAAGTTCAAATGGAGAAGAACCGTCTCCTATCTCCCCTCACCTTCACAGTCAGACATAAAAAGTGCAGTCCAATGCTCCATCGAAGTAGACAATAAATTAAAGCCAGGAAAAGTTAGGAGGCGAGAAAAAGAAGCAGACCAATTCGCTATTCCCCTCTGTTTTCATCTAACCTTTGAAAATCACCATTTATTTGCCAAGGCCAGGGGAGCCTGTCATCGTGTGAAATAAGAAACATGGGATTTAAATCCATTCTCCATTGTGGTAGGAGCAGAATAAACATAGAGGACCGTGCAGGGACAAAAACATTTCTCCAGCAGATAGATTCACCCTGCCAATGACTTTACGAACAAAACAAGTAGAGAAAAGTTTTTGAGAACGACTGTAGGGAACGGAGATTAAAAATTTATTAAATAAATAAATAAATAAAAAATACATGATATGTGTGGACCAAAAAAATGAGGGTGAAATTGTTGACGTCAAACATTCTACAATCTGCAGCACCAACAGTGATGTTTTTACTCCACTTCAGCTAAGAACCTCTTTTATCAGTGGTCCTGAGTGCTCTGGATTTCAGGAAGATTGGTTTAAAGTGCCGGACTCGGATTCATGCTCCACAAACTGAAGTAGCTGTGCTGTTATACAGGCCAGCGTTTATATCTCCTGGATGGTGGGTGAATATGTGTGACTAGCTGGCATTGTTAAAGAGGATCAGAAAATCAATTCAGCTGTTGCCTGTTTTTGAGAGTAACTTAAGGTCTTATATGACTGAACTGGTGAACGGGGAGAATTTGTTCCACCCTTTGCTCCTCTACAGGTGTTGGAATGAAGATAAGACCTCTTCCAGTGGTCCCACTTCCCCACGGCACCATGATCTGGCCCATGGGCAGCCCTCCTTGGCCTATTAGAGACACTTTTAGATATGTGTTTGTATCTCAGCTTTGGCTCTCTCCCTCAGTTCATTTTCTCTTTCCGACATGCTGTTTTCTGAAACAAATTTAGATGAATAGGGATATGCTTTCTTGGTTTAAACTAGGGTTGGAAACCCAAGACTCAGTTATTATACCAAAAAACAATACTATTTTTTATACTAATTTTACTGAATGTATAGCAAAAACCACTCAGTAAACAGTGTACTCTGATTCCTGAAAAAATTATTCTTATGATCTGGTCCTCTTCAATGAATGAAAAACTCATGAATCAGTCAGAGTGCTTACTTGATGATAACTATTGTTTTATGTATGAAAATAATGGGTATTGCGTAGTTAGGACTTGTGAGACTTAAATCAGTGTAGTTTGTAATTGTTTATATGGCACCATGTAATGAATGGTACTGAAGACTGGAGTATATGGAAAATCACAGGACTAAATTATATAAATATATAGAAAATATATACGGTAACACTTTATTTTATGTGTCCTTGTTACACGTTACATGTACTTACTATTATAATAACAATAAATTATGCATAATTGCATGCAAATAACCCTAAGCCAAACCCTAATCCTTACCCTAACCATATACTAAGTACATGTAGTTAATTAATATTACTCAGGACTTAAATGTATAATTACACTGTAACAAGGACACATTAAAATAAAGTGTAATATGTATGTATGTATGTATGTATGTATGTATGTATATATATATGTATGTAGAAAGACAGATCCGATCGTCAGACCAAGTGCGCGAGCCGGCTGCTAGACACGCGACGGTGGAGGTGTCAGTAGGGAGCGAGGGCACAGAGAATAGCCCCGCCCACCACACCACCGCGAGGGGTGAGCTGAGGTTGCGCTCAGTCTTCTCCCGCCATCATCATCTGTCTGTCCCGTCACGACCACAGAGGTCTGTTTATATTGAACTGTCCGTCTGCCTGGAATTATCTGTCTGCCCAGAACTCTATGCAAGTATTATAATGACCACGGAGGTCGTTCCCCTGTCGCTGGCGCTCACGGTGCTGGAAGTGGCCTTGTGGTGTGTGGGCAGCACACACCGTTCCTAAGCCCCCTGAGCATCCTGAACTCCCGCCCAGCCTCCCTCTCCCACCACCTCTGTACCAGTCCTCCCTATCTCCTCCGCTGTCTCCTGGCAGCCCCTCTGCTTACCCTCAGCCCACCGTCTGTGTGGTGGGATCACCGCGGGTCTCCATTCTCCATCGGCGTCATGGCTGGAGGATCCCTTGTCTCCCTAAACAGCCTGGAAACCCTCCTCCCCGGTGTCCATCCTCCGGCCAAACCTCCTCCTGTATTGTCTGCCTGCCTTCCTGCCAGCCCTTTGCCATCCCCTGTCACCATCCCATGTCCACTCCTTTGTCCTCCTCCTAAGTCCCCCTCTGTCCCTCCCCTTGTTGTTTCAGCGGCGCAAGGTCGTGCCTTCCGGGAGGGGGGCGAACTGTCACACCCCTGGACTGTTTGTTGGGTTTTCCTTGATGGCTCTTTACATTTCCATGTAGAAAGTGTCAAGTACTTTGCGAATAATTGTTATAAAAAGGGACATTTTCTGTGTTTCTATTTTGAAAAAATGACAAACCCTTTGTTTTGGTTAAATGGTGTGAAATGTCTTCATCTGATATTGCTTTTAGAGACTGCCTTTGGGGTTTTTAAGTAATTTTACAGTAATTAAGTAATTTTAGTTAATTAACCCTGTCTTGTGATGTTGAAGCTTTGATTCTTGTCTATATACAGCTTCAGTGCACTTATTCAACTAAATTTGAACTTTTTTGGAGTGCTGCACCGTAATGATGCCAAATGCTTTAGGGCTTGCTGTATGGTTGCTAATAGGTGGTTACTAAGTCAAAAAGGCCATTCCTAAATCTCTATGATATTCTGATTCATACATATGACTGTGGTCTAGACCTGTGTAGCAATTAGAAAACAATTAGATTCAATTAGTGTCACACCCCTGGACTGTTTGTTGTGTTTTCTTTCCCCATGTACTCTGTGTGACCTAGTTTCTGTCTCCGGTTCATTATGTCATTTGGTTGAGTTGTGTCTAGTTTAATTATCTTCATTTGCCAACCTACTTAAGTTGTGTTCTGTTCACTCTTCATGTCTCCTGCCTGTTCTATCCTGGATTTACTCTTGTGTGGATTTATTAAAGACTATTTGCATTCATCTTCATCTTCTTTGTGCGTTTATCTCACCGTTGTCGCTGGCGCTCACGGTGCTGGAAGTGGCCTTGTGGTGTGTGGGCAGCACACACCGTTCCTAAGCCCCCTGAGCATCCTGAACTCCCGCCCAGCCTCCCTCTCCCACCACCTCTGTACCAGTCCTCCCTATCTCCTCCGCTGTCTCCTGGCAGCCCCTCTGCTTACCCTCAGCCCACCGTCTGTGTGGTGGGATCACCGCGGGTCTCCATTCTCCATCGGCGTCATGGCTGGAGGATCCCTTGTCTCCCTAAACAGCCTGGAAACCCTCCTCCCCGGTGTCCATCCTCCGGCCAAACCTCCTCCTGTATTGTCTGCCTGCCTTCCTGCCAGCCCTTTGCCATCCCCTGTCACCATCCCATGTCCACTCCTTTGTCCTCCTCCTAAGTCCCCCTCTGTCCCTCCCCTTGTTGTTTCAGCGGCGCAAGGTCGTGCCTTCCGGGAGGGGGGCGAACTGTCACACCCCTGGACTGTTTGTTGGGTTTTCTTTCCCCATGTGCTCTGTGTGACCTAGTTTCTGTCTCCCGTTCATTATGTCATTTGGTTCAGGTGTGTCTTGTTAATTATCTTCATTTGCCAACCTACTTAAGTTGTGTTCTGTTCACTGTTCATGTCTGTTCACTCTTCATGTCTCCTGCCTGTTCTATCCTGGATTTACCCTTGTGTGGATTTATTAAAGACTATTTGCATTCATCTTCATCTTCTTTGTGCGTTTATCTCACCGTAGCATGACAGATTGCTGAGGGCAGTACATGCAATAATAATTAAAAATTAAGAAATACTTCTTCCTCCAAAGTACTAAAAGAATCATTAATGACATCATTAAAGAACTGGAACCAGAATTGTTAAATTCCTTACAATTTGAATTTCCTGTTGAAACTGAAACTTTATTTTTATTTTCTTTTTTTTTCTTTATCTTTTTCTAATGGCATTTCCCCCCTATTCTGCACTCTGTTACTCATTTGTTAGTTTCATTAGTGTTACACACATCCCAGGGCTGAGCCAATGTATCTGCCTCAATTTTTTTGCAAACCCATGAGAAAATCATGCACTTGCTATACATGCACGCACATGCTAGCAATAACTAATGCTCGTTTTCTATATTTAGCTCTACCTCTCTTCCTGTCCATTTAATCATAGCACAAATCTGTTCATATGAGGTCTATTGGGAACCAGTCATTTTCTCTTAGCAACAGAGACAAAATCACATCACGTGTATGTAAACGTTCACCTCAGCTTCCTCCACACAGATGGCAGAAGGGTAACTGATGCATCAGAATATGTGTTTGAGAGAACAGATTTGCAGCTGATTCAGAGGTCAAGTTGAGGTTGATAATCATCATCTCAAACTCCGGAGGGAAGAAACAAAAATAATAAAATGCTGCGAAATGACAGGGACAGAGAAATGACATCTAATTGATAGAGGCTAATGGTTTGCTGGCGGCCCATCATTAAAGACATCAACATGTAATTAATAGATTCTGCAGAAGCAACATGAAAGGCCAAAACACCCTACCCATCTTGCTCCACACCCCCTCTACATATTTCTGTATTTCTTCTGTCTTTCTCTGTCTAACTCTCTCTTACTGATATCAGAAACCCTCAGGCTGTATGGTCAGATACTGTCTAGATCAGTAAAAATTAGCTTTTTGCTTTGGGTCATTGAACTCTGTTTGCTAGTTTGTAAATACTTTGTTTGCAAGTGCTTTTGCTCATTTTAATTGGCTTTGAATTAAACAGTGGATCTTTAGTTCTGGTTTTGTGCATATGAAATTGGAATAAGCAATACGTGTTTTTAATGCATGCATGGAGTGAGGAGGTTTGAAACCTGTAGAGACTTCAGAATGAGATACTTTCATGGATCTCTATTTCAGCAGTACATACAACATCATTAATGTAGTAAAACAGTAATACTGTGACACATTTGTGTGTGTGTGTGTGTGTTCCTCCAAGATTCTTTGATGAATAGAAGGTTCAAAACAACTTATTTGAAATAGAAATCTTTCATTACCCAGAATACCCGGATGACATATTTTATTTGACAAAATATAACAGCACACTGGGTTTGGTGCTGTATCCCACAATGCAATGGACTCGACCTTCCATTTCAATGAAGATACTGGAAGCAATTTTAACAACTTTTTCTTAACTCATTATTTTAAACTGCCAGGAGACATTTTTACTTGGATTAGAAATGCCCGCAACATAACCACATTTATATCTGCTAAATGAATAAATGTAAATGAGATGATAACCGGACTCCACTTGCTGAATTAAACATGCAACGTGGTGACAATGTCGCATACCACCATTTGAAATATTTATACTTGCACATTACATATGCAGTAAGCAGCATGATAAATATATATATATATATATATATATATATATATATATATATATATATATATATATATAAAAAT
>NW_015505196.1:5187197-5188282 GCF_001515645.1 Sinocyclocheilus grahami | reverse complement strand
AAAAAAAATATATATATATATATATATATATATATATATATATATATATATATAAAAAATTCTTTCTTCTGAACATAGGAAATTAGTATCTGTAACCTGCAGTACATGCCCACACATATGCAGTAACACAATAGAACACTTTGTTTATCACTGTTTGAACCAACAACCTTTCAGTTAACAACTCTTAATAATTATTTTAATTGGAAGTAGTGGATTTTGCTGTGTTGATATATTTTGTTGTTGTTTTGCTTTTTTATAACTGGATAACATGCAGCTAACATCACTGTATCTGCCTGTTAAGCTCAAGTAATCACTTGCTCTCTCTGCCACAAATACTGTATGTCATATCCCTATTTTCTCTGTTATCCTCCCTCCCTTCCTCCCTGCCTTTTCTCAAGCGCAGAGCTTCATCAATCCATGAGATCAAAGCGAGGCTCATATGATGCAGCTACGCCAGATATCAAAGTTGCCTTACTGTTAGCATGTGCACGCTTGAAGGCAGGACTGATAACAGTATCCGTCTCATCACAGAGGCCATTTTATTAGCGCCCCACTCATTTACAAAAAAAAACACATTTCATCTGAAGCACGCTGAGCTGGGAAATCATCCAAGAGATAGCTCTTAGAAATCAGGAAACAATGAGGATGTTGCAAAGCGTGCCTGTGGAGATTTCTAGAACCACTCCGTTCCGATGCCACTTCGTGGCTTTCACTTATCCCAATCCTCCCATGCTTCCCACTTGCTTTTCATAGAAACTCCACTTTGAGTTTGTTCTCTGACAAAATGTGCAACTTTGTTTTTTTATAATAGTAATAAAACATTTATACGTAGCATTTTGTATAGCAACAATTATTATCATCACCTCAGGTCTCGAGAGCATTTTATATTGACTACATTGTTAAACTGTAGCTTAGCCACACGTGGCAGCCTTTTTTCAGTCTGTACCTCTCATTCAGTGGATTAACCTGCAAGCATCAGAAGGTACGGCTGCCAGTTGTTATTATCATCTCCATCTGTAAAAATCTCCCTCACACACATTCATATCACCCCCCCCCCCCACCCAAGCACCACCACGCACCCCACC
>NW_015505196.1:5167906-5187022 GCF_001515645.1 Sinocyclocheilus grahami | reverse complement strand
CTTCCTATCCCCCCCCCCCCCACACACACACACAGCATGGCACCGTCATTACAGTCCTTAACCATAGACGCCTGTGTTTGTCTTAGTTACACTAATCATATTTCCCCCCTTAGCCTTCGCCTTATTGAGATAAATTATCATAATGTTGTGGCGACAGTGTTCCTTGAATAGAAATGTCCCCTGCCTGATGTAACCCTGTTCTGCTTCGGAACATGTAATACATATGAAACACGACACCCGACATATGAGTCAGGTCACCATCTTCAGCAGGAGCGTTTATACTTACAATATGTTCCAGTCTCAGCTTGAGCCCTAAGGACTGGGTTTATCCTAGTGATTAATGCGTGGAATATAGTTTTGCAAATACAAAATGACATGGCTGCCAGTTGCTTAAAGTTGTTTTCAGAGTCAATCATTAATCATATTACAGGCTATCAGCAGGTGACTAGCCGTATTGTGTACCTCACAGTGGATACTGTAAGACAGCATTATCATGAGCCCAGTGGGAGATCAACGTGTGCAGTAGTGAGAGAGTGCTATGTCTACTAAAATGACAGGGAAATTGGAGCTCTTGCTTTAAAGAGAGCAGCAGACAGTTTTGTCATTAATTAACTTATTTCTTCTTAGGAACACAAAAGAGAAGTTTTAAAGTATTCAACTGATTGCTCTTTGACATTCAGGGGCAGTGAATGGGAAATTAGTCTTTGAAGCTTTACAAAGGATACAAAAGAATAATGAAAGTAGGATAAATGTGACCCATAGAACTGCTGCACTATATTCCAAGACTTCTTAGGTTTGTGTAAGGTACAAACCACATTTGATTTTTTTTCATTGATTCTCATTGCCTACTGTGAGCTGTTGACCACTGTAACCAGATCAGTTTGATTGATTTGTGAATAAATCATTCATATCAGGTTTCTAAAGTGGACTGAGTGATTCACTGAAAAGCTCCAACTTAAAATACAATGCCTAAGTCAAGTGGACACTTTTTGTGTACTTTTATAGTGCTTTTGAGTAGATGATGAAAGAATTTGAATTCAACTCTGAAGTGTGTATGGAGTAGGGATGCAACAATACAGTTAGCCCACGGTTCAATAAATACCTTGTTTTTTTAACCATGGTTTTCAGTTTGGTTCTGCTGGCTTTGTACATGGGTACATCGAGTGTTTTTTTTTGTGATTTGAAAATGCAATAAAAAAATATATAATAATTATCCTTTACACTGAAGAAATACATTGAATATTATATATCTACTTAAAATTTATTTTGAGAGAAGTATTATTTTTCCTATTTTTACCCAACATGGTTTGGCCATTATGGAGCGCTATAAACTCCAAATATGCATTACAGAAGTAATAGAATGCATGACATTCCAGGAATTCCCTAATATGGACAAAGGCATTCAGCTATTGCTGTAGCTAAATAAAAATAAGATATAAACGTTTTGAATGATGAAACAAATACAGTAAACACTCGACAATATATAGTTTATGTTTTGTTCAAACCATCTCAGGTATTTTTATAATCATTAAATACATCTGTAATCCATTTCTAATCATTATAAGTGTTATAGATGTTTCTTTGACTCAGCACGTAGACTCATGGGCACACACACAGAGCCAATTCAGAGATAAATAAAATGCACAGAAGTTATTTAAATGTTTAGATTAGTTTATATGTCTTAGATTTATCCAATAAAGCCTTATTTATATGGAAAAGAGAAGTATCTTGTGTTTTGTGCTCACAAGTTAATGTCTTAAACTGCCGATCTTGTTACTATGCTAATTAATAGTGTTTTCACTATATTTTGGATATTGATATCCATTGCAGAATTGCTGTCATACGGCTCGTTCACTGAATCGCTGGCCGTCTCAGTGATCCGCCGTAAAACAGTGATTCTGTCCTAATTCCCTTGCATATTAATGGTGGAGTTCCCTTTAAAATCTTAAATGATTCCCTTTGAGCTAAATTATCACTGTTTCCCTTACAACACGCAATTCACAAGTGTGTATTAAACTGTGGATGTCGTACCGAACAGTTCAATATCATATTGAGAACTGTGGCATCCCTAGTTTGTATGTATGTATTTATTTATTTATTTTCTCTGCATGTTTGAATTTCCCTGTGTGTTTTTGGGGGGTGGATGGGGTACTAGAACAGGTTCTCATACTAGGTTGTTCGAAAAACACATTATTTTTCACATATTTTACATTATTACAACACCTCTCTCCCTAGTCTGGCATAGCCGCCTGCCAGCTTCAGTGTAAATATTGCGTCAAAATCAAATCAATTTGAGGTCGATTTAAACCTGGATGATTGTAACCACTCTAAGTTCGTCTGCCTTGGGAAAGCTAGCGTGTCTCCGACATAGTGATAACACTCGTTGCCTTCTCTAGTGCAGCTCAACCAGGTCTCATCCCTTTCGTCGATATTTGTGATATCACAAATCCTGGAAAATATGCTTTTTAGTCCAAACGAGTCGTTCGTTGTGGTTTTTGAAAAGTGATTTCTGTTAAGTAAAATATCTCCTTTTCAAGTGGACTGTGAGCTTTGTAAATTTGCAGATCTTTTATTATGCTCAAACAGTAACATTACAGACTAACGTTGAAAAAGTGAAAAAGCATAATAGGACCCCTTTAAACAGCAACATTATCATCTTTTTGCTGAGAAATATAATGTGACTTTCAGTAGTGAAGCTACTGAATATTAAGAAGGGGTGCCATAATTCATTCTGACTCTCTCACACACTTATATTCTCTTTTCATATATATATATATATATATATTTCTACTTTCACACACTTACATTCTCCTTTCCAATACATATATTTTTGCTTTCATAGTCACATATTTTAATTCACACATTCATACATTTTTTGCTCGCATAGTCACATATTTTAACGCACACATTCATATGTCCATTACATTTATACATTTTGATATGCAAATGTATTCAAAGTATAATACATTTAATAAAAAATAAATGCGTGTAAGAACAAAATGCATGTATGTCTAAAGAAAATATGTACTGTATATGTATGTGTGAGAGAGTATAGTGGAAACGGAAGGAGTATGATGGAAACGGAAGGCAGGTTAAGCATGATCGAGGGCGTGGGCACAGCCTCAGCTGTGTTGTCAGATACACTTATTATAAGTGGTCATGGATTTGTTTTTTCCACTTATGTGACAATTTAGGAAGTGAATAAAGTGGGAGGTGGCAGAATTAGGTTAGGGTCAGCAATATTATTTCCATTACTCAAGATTTGGACTCATTGTGATTTGCTTCTTTTTAGATAGTTTTGTTTGTTTTTCGTAGCAATATCTGGCAACACTGTATCGCCGGCATTTAAACTGTCTACACCGGACGTGAGCAGTGCGGTGCGGCGCGATGCGACAAGATACTATAGAACCCATTATAATCAGTGATGTCCCCGACAGTAAAGTGCTGCCGTGTTCTATTTATGACGTACTGACACAAAGTTAAAATGATTTGCAACAGTCGCTTTGTCGCGTCCAGCATAGACTAGACTGTTGCGACGCAGTGCGACATGACAGCTGTCGCGTCCGGTGTAGACACCGTGTGACAGTAATCAAAAACGGCCCATAAACAGCGCGGGAAGGTTATTCCTGACAGGATACCATTCGGTAACACAAACTTATAGTGATCATCATGTTATGATCTGTAAGAAAGATGCACTGAAGTGGAGAGAAGAGTCGCGGAAGCAGAGAAAATACTGTACCAGACAGAACAAATTCATTGTTTGAGATGCTCAAAATACTGGAAGAAAACCATAAATATTGAATTGGGGTGGGGGGTTTTATGAATGTATTTGACTTTAATTTACTTTTAATTATTTAATTTGTATTTGTTTAATTGAATGTATTAACCACCACTGGCTCTGCACCCCTTTACCTAAATTCATTACTTCAGATTATGTGCCCTCTAGAAGCTTGCGTTCTGCAAGTGAATGTTGCTTTATTGTGCCATCCCAAAGAGGCACAAAATCACTTTCACGGACTTTTAAATTAAATGTTCCCTCCTGGTGGAATGACCTGCCCAACTCAATCTGAGCAGCTGAGTCCTTAGCCATCTTCAAGAATTGGCTAAAAGCACATCTCTTCCCTCTTTATTTGACCCTCTAACTCTAGCACTCTCTATTCTGTTCTTTAAAAAAAAGTCCCTTTTAGACTTGCACTCTATTCATTTACTAACTGCTTCTTTTCTAAAAAACAACAACAATAAAAACACACTAGATTCTCTAATATTTTTGTATTCTATCTATTTGTTTTCTTTTTATTTATTATGCAATTTAAAAAAAAAGCAAAATAAGGCCTCCAACACTTGCTTGCTCTATTGTTTTTGTATTCTATCTGTTTTATTTTTATTTAATATATAATAAAAAAATAATAATAACTTGCTACCTGAATTGGCCTTTTCATCAGAATCAGAAAGAGCTTTATTGCCAAGTGTGTTTACACACACAAGGAATTTGTCATGGTGTCAGGAGCTTCCAGTACAAAAAGTACAGACATGGTGCAGACATACATATAATTAAGGTAATACAACACTAATAATAAAGAGTAATGGTCCGTTTGATGTTTTTGTTTTGTGCAGTTGCTTCATGTTGCAGACATTTTTGTTAGTTTGACCAGTAACAGAGCAAAATAAACAATTAACAAATTAATATATATATATATAATAAATAAAAAATTTATTAAAAAATAAATAAATAAATAAATTGGCAACGAGTGAAAATTGGCCAATTTTATTGTAAAAAAAAAAATTGGCAATTGGAATCGGTCATGAAAAATCCTGATCAGTGCCTATTTTTTATAGATCTGTAGAACATGTGGGTAACAATGATATTTTCAAATTAAAATAGAAAAAAATGTACATGAAAAGAAAACATGATTGTATAGTTGTGTTAGGATGAGCTGAGCAAGTCTTGCATATGTATTTCCTGGTTTGAGAGAGAGTTCCTGCTTAAAGAGTAATGGATAAAAAAGATCAGACATGCATGCATACGAGTGAGAAATATACATATGTGAAAGTGACATATATATGAATGTTAGAAAGTATGTATGTAAAAATAAAGAATACATTTGTGTGGAAGTGTAATATATGTGTGTGAAAGTCAGAATGCATGTACGTATGTATTGAAAAGTAAAAGTGCATATATAAGCAGAAACATGTATGTGAAACAAGAATGTATGTGTGAGAGTTAAAATATATGCATGCGAAATGAGAATGTAAGGAGAATGTAAGTGTGTGAGAATAGAAATATATGTTTGCGAAAGGAGAATGTAAGTGTGTGAGAGCACCAGAATGAATTATATGATATATACTGTATATAATGAATTATATATATATATAGTTACCCCCAAACTTTTGAACAGTGTGTTGGTGTATGTGAGTGCATTTCAATGTTACCTTCATTTTAATAGTGTTCTATCTGTGAATGCAATGCAGAATTAAAGTCTTGAACATGTACACAGTAACTGAACACAATCACTTACCAACACAATACTCCTTTACAGCCATGTGCATGTGTGTGTGTGGACATGTAGAGGCATAGAACAGGATTTACCTCTCTAGGTTATCCTCCTTCACTTTTTTGTATTCTATCTATTTGTTTTCTTTTTATTTATTATGCAATTTAAAAAAAAAGCAAAATAAGGCCTCCAACACTTGCTTGCTCTATTGTTTTTGTATTCTATCTGTTTTATTTTTATTTAATATATAATAAAAAAATAATAATAACTTGCTACCTGAATTGGCCTTTTCATCAGAATCAGAAAGAGCTTTATTGCCAAGTGTGTTTACACACACAAGGAATTTGTCATGGTGTCAGGAGCTTCCAGTACAAAAAGTACAGACATGGTGCAGACATACATATAATTAAGGTAATACAACACTAATAATAAAGAGTAATGGTCCGTTTGATGTTTTTGTTTTGTGCAGTTGCTTCATGTTGCAGTATATATATATATATATATATTAAAAAATAAATAAATTGGCAACGAGTGAAAATTGGCCAATTTTATTGTAAAAAAAAAAATTGGCAATTGGAATCGGTCATGAAAAATCCTGATCAGTGCCTATTTTTTATAGATCTGTAGAACATGTGGGTAACAATGATATTTTCAAATTAAAATAGAAAAAAATGTACATGAAAAGAAAACATGATTGTATAGTTGTGTTAGGATGAGCTGAGCAAGTCTTGCATATGTATTTCCTGGTTTGAGAGAGAGTTCCTGCTTAAAGAGTAATGGATAAAAAAGATCAGACATGCATGCATACGAGTGAGAAATATACATATGTGAAAGTGACATATATATGAATGTTAGAAAGTATGTATGTAAAAATAAAGAATACATTTGTGTGGAAGTGTAATATATGTGTGTGAAAGTCAGAATGCATGTACGTATGTATTGAAAAGTAAAAGTGCATATATAAGCAGAAACATGTATGTGAAACAAGAATGTATGTGTGAGAGTTAAAATATATGCATGCGAAATGAGAATGTAAGGAGAATGTAAGTGTGTGAGAATAGAAATATATGTTTGCGAAAGGAGAATGTAAGTGTGTGAGAGCACCAGAATGAATTATATGATATATACTGTATATAATGAATTATATATATATATAGTTACCCCCAAACTTTTGAACAGTGTGTTGGTGTATGTGAGTGCATTTCAATGTTACCTTCATTTTAATAGTGTTCTATCTGTGAATGCAATGCAGAATTAAAGTCTTGAACATGTACACAGTAACTGAACACAATCACTTACCAACACAATACTCCTTTACAGCCATGTGCATGTGTGTGTGTGGACATGTAGAGGCATAGAACAGGATTTACCTCTCTAGGTTATCCTCCTTCACTTACAATGTCTCATCAACATGCCTAATAAGATTTTGCAGCACTGCGGGCGATGCTGAGGGCACAAGATTAGGTAAACAGGGCTTTAATCAAAGGCTCACATTAAAGGCTCATTACAATTAGCAGACCTTTTTGGATTGTATTAGTGTTATGGCACAGGAGCTCTCAAGAGGACTGTTGTCCGCCACAAGAGGCTGCCGGCAGGTTGTTTTGGAGGTGAGCAGGAGGGAACAGAGGAGGAAAGTTGTCCTCTAAAGGGGAGTTAGATGTAGCTTAGTACAGATGAGGACCAAATGATGGTGTTCCATTCAAGCGAATCACATGGGGCACAGTGGATCCAGCAGTGGAGGGATTGTTATAGTAATTCTTCTTCTGGTATTTCCTGGTCTAGAACAGGTTTAGTTTCTCTCTGCCTCTATGTTTAATTTATAGAGCATCAAATGGGTGCAAACCTATGGGATTTTGTGAATTTTAATTATTTGTTAATCAGTTAATCGTTTGCACTTTGAAGATGGACCAATAACAATAATTTCTCTTAGAGACATTTAATTATGCACTACTGCTCAAAGGTTTGTGTCAGTAGGATGTTTTTTTTTTTAAATAAATATATATTTAGTTACCATCTGCCTGTACATTTACTTTCTAGAGCATCAGTTGGGTGTAAATCTTTTCATTTAGGCCTATGGGATTTTGATCATCTGTTACAATCACATACCTTCAAGTGCTTAACAGAGCAAGTTTTGGAAGTTATGTTTGGTGTCTTTTTGTTTTAATGGCAAAACTGTAGTACTAAACATTAGCAATATATTCTAATAAAGTTTAGGACAAAACTTTTCTCTCTATTTTTGGAACAGGGAAAAAAAGGACAACATAATTGTTAATGACCTGAAGTTGCCTTTGCTTCTTAGAGTAGCATTGTGTGTAGTTTATTTCCCTGCAGAAGCATCCTGGGTGATGTTGTGAGATGACATCTCAATGTAGTCCTCCAAATGACATGAAAAAACAGAAGAAAGTGCGCGTACATAAACAGAGCCGAGCTACAAAGAGGCACTGCAAGGTGCACACACACACACACACACACACACACACACACACACAAACACACACACACACGTAGCAAGAGCCACACACACACACACACACACACACACACACACACACACACACACACACACACACACACAAACACACACACACACGTACACGTATCCCAGCTGAACTGTGTTGATGGAGAGTCAGTTTGTTGCAGATCGGCCTCATGCTGCGTTTCCTCCCACACGGTCTAGCCGAGCCGTGCTCCAAACCAGCACTTTACTGATCCATTCTTTGTTTCTCTGTCTCTCTCTTTCTTTCTCTCTTTAGATCTCTATGCTCAGATATTTCTTCTTCTCCTCAGTATGAAGTATTACTTTTGTTGTTGTTGTTTTTTTTCATGTGTAAGCCTACTATTAAACAAAAAAAGATAATTGTTGAGCCGTTGCTTTGACAAAAGGTAGTTTGGCTCTTTTCGTTTTTGGATTTTTTGCACTTTATTCTGACTGGTTGACTTTATAAAAACAAGTATTTTCTGTGTGTGTGTGTAAGGAATTTTAACTCAGTTGTAAAGGAATTAATTATTATTATTGATTCAGGTTTTGATAGGACTCGGATTTGAAGAGCCTAATTCAACCTGATTCGAATTGATTCTAAATTTGATAGTTTACACTCTATCAGCTACTCGGCCAGCGAGAAGTTGATGTCAGTGTATATTACCAATTGAATATGTAATTTTTGTATTCTCCCTGGCCACGGGTGAAATACAATTATGATAATTTGTAAGCTCTTAAAGAGGTAATTATTATCAGTAAGCCACGAGCTAGGTAGCAAGCAAGGGATATTTTTTGGCAATAGTTTTAACCTTGAAATTATATGACACCAGACAATCGATTATTTATAAATGAAACATGAAATTTATTGGCTATTCTAGATTACAAAACTTAAGCTAAAACACACATACACACAGACATACAGTTTCAGAGGAAGAAAAGACTGTTAACGGAGTTCTGAGTTTCATAGTTCTACCTCGTTTTCACGAGTGATGTAAATTCACCTTAAGAATTCCCAAAGCAGAGAATCTAAATTCACCAGTTCAGCAGATCGAAGATCTTGTTTGTACTTGCGTTTTGCTGGTTGACAGCTGGAAAGCTGAGGTGATTCCGTCGCTGACGCGGGCTTCCTGGATGTCTTTGAGGGAACCCCGTTACTGATTGGTCGGTGACGTCGGAATGACGTCCCTTGGGAAACACCTCGTTGGATTGGTTGGTCTGTGATAAAGCAGGGCTTGAGCAGTTCTGCTTTTCCGTACCCACTGTATATATATATATATATATATATACTGTATGTATTTATTTTTGACAGACTATTATTATTATATATGTTGCTAGCTATAGGGAAGTCACTGAATAGCTCCTGGATTTACTGTCCTGAAAATTAATTATGTACAAATTCATCATTTAATTTAAAAGTGACTTTTTTTTTCTTTAAGATATTCATTCCCTCCAGTCTTCTATCAGCTTACTACTTTTAGTTTCCTCTATACAGTCCAATAAGATGAGTTGTCAGAGAGAGTGTTGTTGGAATGTTTAGTATTCGCCTATATATTTATTGTTGGTTTATAGTTGCAGGGTTTAGCAATTAGTGTCACGCCTCTATCTGCACTTCTCTCCTTGGCTTCATGCTTGCGTTCACCGCAATTAAGAACAAACTGCTTGTGTGGATAGATGCGGCCTTCCATTTTTAATTAGCAAAGCTAGTGTATATAGCCTGAGCTGTTTGGCCTGCATGTTGATGAGTTTGTTTGCTGTCTTACAAAAAGGCCGAAGAGGATCTTATGATACTGTATGTATTTATTTTTGACAGACTATTATTATATATGTTGCTAGCTATAGGGAAGTCACTGAATAGCTCCTGGATTTACTGTCCTGAAAATTAATTATGTACAAATTCATCATTTAATTTAAAAGTGACTTCCCTCCAGTCTTCTATCAGCTTACTACTTTTAGTTTCCTCTATACAGTCCAATAAGATGAGTTGTCAGAGAGAGTGTTGTTGGAATGTTTAGTATTCGCCTATATATTTATTGTTGGTTTATAGTTGCAGGGTTTAGCAATTAGTGTCACGCCTCTATCTGCACTTCTCTCCTTGGCTTCATGCTTGCGTTCACCGCAATTAAGAACAAACTGCTTGTGTGGATAGATGCGGCCTTCCATTTTTAATTAGCAAAGCTAGTGTATATAGCCTGAGCTGTTTGGCCTGCATGTTGATGAGTTTGTTTGCTGTCTTACAAAAAGGCCGAAGAGGATCTTATGGATTTCAACTACAACAAATTATTATGATTGGAAATTTTTTTTAAAGATTTTTGTGCTTCAGTGGCACATTTTGATTAATATTCCTATAATCAAATATATGTTCCTATAGTTCAATTAAGGTGTTGTGAAAAAAAATTAAATAATAATCAGTCTGTTGACTGGCATTTCAGACAGGATGAAAATAAACTTGCACACTAATATGCTGGTTTGGCTGACCAATTCAAACACATCAATAATAAATATAGTTTGGAATATGATGTTATGTAGCCAGTCTTTTGAAACAGCCCTGGTTACATTAGTATAGGCTACAATACTCCAAATCAACTGTTTATTCCTGTGTTTTTCAGTCAAAAGCAGGCTGATTTTCAAGGATCCTTCAGGAAATCAACTTTGAAGAGCAAATTTGAACATTGGCTGAAATTACAGTGCACAGTCAGCACACCAGCACTGCACTGCTTGACAACATTGTTCAACACAACACCTATTGAGTAATGGTGCGGGTTGTGCAATAGTCTTAGATGCACAGACCTATTATAAAACAGACAAACAGTAAAAAAAATAAAAAATAAATATAAATAAATATATATATATATATATATATATTTAAAATATAAATAAAACATGCTTTATTTATGTATGTATGTATGTGTGTGTACCACTTGGGGGCACTCACTTTTTGAGATCCACTGCTATGGAGACAATCACAGCTCCCTAAAGCACTCTTTAAAGTTGTAGGACAACATTTTCACAAAATAAGAAGTGTTGCTCTCTGACAAACACTGTTATGTCTGCAACCAGTGGTTTTCTGGTGCCGTGAAGTATTTTATGACAAACGACTGGCTGCGCCTCCTTGTACACAAGTACATTTTTAAATCCCCCCCTCTCTCCTGTGTATAACCCATCCTTAAATGAACTCAGAGCTCTGATGTAAAGCTAATAGTGAGTGAAGAGTTCTCGCAATGTTGTCTCTTGTGTGGACCTGGTGGAAGACAGTACGTTTATAGTCGGTGGAAAAGTCAAAGTTTGCTGGTTCTCAGTTAGACATTGTGTTGCTCAATCATTGTTTGTCTTTCTTAGACTGAGTTTAGATTCGTTACACTTCCTTCAGGCAAATGAATCATCAGATTCATCTCCTGACTCGTTTCAAATTCTTTTTTTTACAAAAACATTGTTCTTCACCTCCAGTGTTCTCACTGTAAATTATAAGAACTTCTCACTCCTACATTTGATTTTGGTTGTATTCTCTAATAGTAATGAAGTGTTTGCCAAAACATTTAAATTAAACTGTCATGATTCACTATTTTAATGTCAAACATGCATATTAGATCACTTATATTGCACATTTATGGTGTATGTATTGTAATTTTTGAGTACAACAATGTGTACATTCTTTTTTTTTTTCTCTCCCAAAAATATAACAGCATTCAAGCTTATAATGTGGGTTAGTGATAGAATGTGGTTGAGATATTCCTGTATTTCCTTATCTTAAGATGTTTCAACATATGTTGTGTTGTTAGCACAAGCGCTTGTTAATGTTTACGATAGCTGTACTTAAGTTTACACCTCCATCAGTCTGGAGATTCCAGCACTGGTTCTGTGGTGATTGTTCGTTGACTTGAGGAGCAATTGAACACACGAGAACTGATTCACTCCCCTTCCTTTAATCCCTCAGGTGATACACGCTCCAGAGCACCATTTATTTGACTGATTTGATCTAATCCGATTGGATTCGATTTGATTTTCTTCCTTAGCCCTTCCCGCCAATTGGACCTGATCTCTTATTACAGCGCGGTAATGGGATGGAGGGGAGGGAATCAGCTCTCATTTTTGAATCACTGAAGAACAAGCTCAGTTGAAATGACATTATGGTACGCTTTGCTAAGCTAATACACGCTAATGTCTGGTCAGACATCACTGAATGCCTGTCAGCAAGGCCTCGTCGGATGCTTTGCTAAGCTCCTGGAACACGGCTCGAAAACATATTATGTCACAAGGGGTCAAGAAGGAATTAGATTAGTTCTGCCTGCAGTGCCGCAAACTCCCATTATGCATACATATAGTTCGTAGCAATAAATAGTATGACTGGGCCTGCTAAATACCCTGGAGATCACCCATGCCATTACGATTAAACCTCTCTCTTTCTCTGTTGTTTTTGAAGTGCTTCTGAGAAATACATGGCGGCTGCTCCAAGCTTTTGATAACACCCACACCAAATCTGTACAGCGCAGAAACACTAATTGATGGAATTGGACTAATATGCTTTTCCTTGAAGTTCCAGAATGCCGTGGACTCGCTCGCACACTATGTATACCAACTTCTTTTTGTTTTTGCTCAGTCTATATATAGCTATATATATTCTGTGTTGAGATGCTCTAATGTTCTAGAATCAGAAAGAATCAGAATCAACCCGAGAATGATTAAAACAGAGTCCGCGTGTTGTTGTCCTTATTTTCCAAATCCTTATTTGTCCGGGAGAGCAGAAGGAGCTCGTCCGTTTTGTTGGGTAGAGAGCGGAGGTTTGCCAGATGGATGCTCGGCAACGACGTTCTGAATCCGCGCTTCCTGAGCTTCACGAGCACGCCGCCTCGCTTCCCTTGTCTGCGCATCCTGAAGCGCTTGATCAGCGCAGCTGCTCCGCCAAGTACAACGTTCAGCAAAATGTCCGAATAAACGAAATCCGGTAGAAGATTGTGTGGTGTGTTCTGCCGAATGTTCAGCAGCTCATCCCTGGTAAAACGGATCGTGTTTGAGAAACAAAAAAACAGGAAAAACTAACACAAACAGTACAAACACTGCGGCCGCCGTCTGCGGCGCCATCGTAATCGTAGTCTAATCTGATTTGTTTATGCTTGGTTATCTACAGTACATTTTTGGACAACACACACATTTCTAGAGGAAGTAGAAACTCAATCTTTTCTCTTTTTCAAAAAGAATCTAGTCGCCAGAAACAATAGTAATGATAGCAGTCATTTGAACAGAAGTAGCATAGTTTATTGGCAGTTTGTGGATAGTCACTTCATCCATGGCTGTTTCACTCAATCTCTCCTGCTGTTTCTTCTCTAACATTTGTCTATAGTCTGACACTCAGGTTTGCCGGTGGTGTTGGTCTGGTGATGGATTGAGACTAGAGTTTTTACTGACCTGTTTGCTGCACAGTAAATCTTTACTCTCGCAGTTGAGTTAGGATTATTCAGGACTGTATCATCTGGATGCATTGTGACTTGGATTTTCTTTTTACATATACTTTTTTATTATTATTATTATTGAGAACAAAGAAAAGAGCTCAAACAAATATTACGGTCATCACACAAACTTTTGCAGTATGTTGCTAAAATGTTCCTTTCATGTTCACATGACATCAAGCAGATGTTTTGGAATGTTTATCACTGAATCTGCTCTTTTTAAGGTGTTAGTATACTGAGTCTGTTTAAAATAGCATATATGCACTATGCTGGTGTCTATGTGATGTATGTGTTTTCGTCTGGAAGGTTTGATCGGTAGTACATTTATAATAACTGGACATTGTGCAGATGTTTTCACAGTGTCAATGATTAAGGCTTGTTTCACATATTCTGCAGTGCGTAAGTGGCACTGTTCATTTAGATATGCATCTATGTGCCAATTGAAACACTTTTTGACGGATGTTGCAACAATGTACTGCAGGTGTTTTTCTAACAATGTCGATCTTATTTTAAGATTTTCACTCTACGAAAAAATATTCTTAAAATAGCACACACCCCCCGCCCCCAGGCATCTACATGCATATGTTTTTCATCTGGAAGATTGCTCATCTGCAGCATGTTCCTAAAATGCTCTGTTTTTTTTAGCTTATGGAGTTTAGTGTTTGTTTAGTTGTTTGTAGTGCATCTCTTTGAATTCCCTAACACTAAGGGTGGTCTTTCTTTCAGCATATTAAAAAGTTATATGTTTTGCATTCTAATCAGCATTGGAAACCTTGATAAGTGTAGTACTTCATAGATGTATCTATTTCCCCCAGCACTCAGGCATATTAAGAGAAAGGGAAATGAACTCATTTTATCTGCAATGCAGCAGCAAAGCAAGCTTCTTAAAATCATGGAAATATTCATGAATCACAACAGCTCCGTCAAACTCCCCTCGGCTCATTCTGCTGTGCAGGGTAATGAACAAAGCAGAATGGGTGACCAGTTCCCACACACAAACCCACCCTACATATCATAAATAAAGATGAAATCATTGTAAAGCACTATGAGAGCTGAAAAGAACCGAGAGGAAAGAATTACCCCCTCACTTCTCTCCTCAAGGCCGCCTTGAAAGGCCGTTTTTCTCATTGTCTGACTCTGAACCGCCTCATCTGGCTGCTCAAAGGCCAGCAACTTAGCCCTTCATTGATTTCTGCCAGATATATAAAAAAGCGGTTAGAAGGTTAGAGACCAACTTAGAATTAAACAATCTAAAACTGTAATGACCCACTGCAAACCTTGGGATCACTTCCAGGGCTCCATGCAGCCCGTGGCAACAAATGTCATGCCACTTCACCAAAGACAAACCTGGCCTTCTCCAATGCATTTGAAAGGGGTCTCCCTGAATGAAACACCACCCTCTTTGCTTAAATGTCTAAAGACTACTCACTCATGTCCCAGAACAATTAACCTAAACATATTGTGCTTCAGTTCAGCTGTAAGTACATTACAGAAACATAATCTGTGCATGCAGAGTTGAGGGCAGGGAGTTTTATTAATGGAGCATTAAGGCTCGTGTAGGTTGATAATGATGATGTATGTGAGGCGTTGTGGCCTGTGAGGTTTGGGCGATGCATTAACGCATGTGCCATTGTCGAAAGAAAAGAAAGCCACTGTTACGTTTTATGGCTGCTGTTTGTGTGTCTGTTTTTTATTCAGTATAATTTCAATAAAAATTGGAGATCAACAATTTGACTACTTAATGCATAAGATGGATTATTTTGATCAATAACAGTGAGAAGGGGTCCTGAAACAATTTAAAAATCATGGTTTAAAAAATGCATTATTATTATGTTTAATTGCTGTGTTTAAAATGCAATACTCATGCCGAGGCTCTTGAATAACAGCGTGAAATATAACTGAAGCGCAGAACTAATTTTGTGTTTTGCTCCAGTTTAAAAATAAAACGGGCAAATGTGAGATAAAGTGTAAAACAAGAAATTATGCCACATTGTAAGATATACTGTAAAGTCACAATCTCAGATGTAAAGTCACTTTCTTGCATATGAAATCGCAATTGTGTAATATAAAGTCAGCATTAGTAGAAAGTATGTTGCAATCATTTGAATTTCTTAAAAAATGGCAACATTTTAAAGCTGAGGCTTTGTTTCATACCTAAAGTAACCTGCTCTATCTTGTCTTTCGGTGCGTTGTCAGTTTCCTCTTTGCTCTGCGATGTATTTTTCACTGCGTGAGAACATGGTGTGAAAGCCTAGCAACATAGCAACAGTAACTAAGGAGGGCGGGTCTTTGTGAAGGGTCAGTTGAAATATTCAGTGTGGACTGAGTAGTTAAAAGTGGGCTATGTTACTAGCTAATATTTTTAGCCCCGCACACGGCCTTTGTGATGTCATCAGGAGGGAAAAGTTGTTTAAGAAAAGAATGTAATTGTCTATTTTATTTTGATGAAAGATTATTATTTATGACTGGTCAAATTAAGTAAATTTGTGATTTCAAAGACAGCTTTAGGGCAAACACATAGACAGAAGTATGACCAGACTGTACTTTCTGTTCGGCTCGGTGTGGAGGTCAGAGAGAAGATTGCATCGGCAGGACTCACGGTGCGGCGCATCAGCTTTCAGCTCCATTCCATCAGGCTGACATGCCGAGATCAATTTCTGAGAGGGGCAGCACCATGTTCAGCCTGCTGTGCCCACTGAAGCCGGTTCTGACCCGGATTACTGAGTGCAGACTCTGGGTACCAACCAGCAAACTACCAGCAGTTGTAGCTGTTCTCTTCTAAGATCTCACGTCACGTATGTCCACACGACCTCTTGACAGGGCTAAAGCCTTGCGGTGAAATTTATTGCCTTTTTTTGTGCTCTCGTTTTTTATTGCATTCCTATTTTGTTCTGTAGTTATAAAATCCATTGTGGAAAGATTTACTATGTACAGTAACTGCAAAAAATAAAATAAAAAAATGGGCAGAAACTTTGGTTCCTATGGTGAAGTTGTGTAAGGGTTGGTTTATTTTTTAGTGACTGTTGTTGGGGAGAGTCTTCGTGTTGGCTCACTCATCACTCTTATTCTACGCTGCCAATGAAACGCCCCTCCTCTCAATATGTCCACCAAGAGACAGTCAGGGGACAGCTTGCTTAAAAGTATTCTTCTGTTCTTACAGTATGACCATAACCATTTTGTACTAATTTTTCTCTCTCTCTGTCTCTCTCAGTCAATTCTTTATGTCCTGTATCACATCCCCATTTCCTCCATCATTTACTGTTCCTGTCAAGCCTGAGAACACATTGCTGCGATGCAGAAACCCATCTGATACACTCTAGTGCATAGCTACACAGAAAATAACTTAATGGGAGTTTTATTTAATGAAATCCTTTCCCTTTGACTGTTCTTCTGCTACTTCTGTGTATCCTAGTTATTAACTCATAAAGTTAATGTTTAATAATGCGCACACACACACACACACACACAGTCATTTCTGTGTCCTTCCTGTTATGCCTCTGGGGGTGTGTGGGTGAAGTAAGCCCCCAGTGATGCACATTAAAGATGAAATATGCCATTCGCAATTAATTATAAACCATGCAAACATGTTTTATCTTTTTATCTTTTATTTTTCTCTTTTTCATCTCTAGTAGAGATAAGATTTAGCTTGAATTTTGCAACTGAATATGGAGAGAGCCTTATCCTCCCGTGTAACATCTCTCTCTCTCTCTCTCTCTTTTCTTCTCTTGTTCTATTCTAGAACAGCATATTAACTGATATAGAATCTCATAAATGATCGTTTTGGTCACAACTGATTTGTTTGAGGTTGCTTAACAGAGAAATACATAAATCACAAATATTGGGTAAAATAATTGCATTTTATTTAGAGTGAACTGTGACCAAAAATATAGTATAATATAGTAAAAACAGTAATGTTGTGAACTTTTATCATTTAAAATAACTGGTTTCTATTTTAATATATTTTAAAATTAAATGTATTCCTGTGAATTGCAAAGCTGAATTTTCAGCATCATTACTCCAGTCTTCGGTGTCACATGATTCTTCGGAAAACATTCTCATATGCTGATTTTGTGTTCAAGGAACATGTCTTATTATTAATGTTGAAAATGATTGTGCTGCTTATTATTATTATTATTATCATTATTACTATTATTATTATTTATATATTTTTTGTGTAAACAGATGATGATTTTTTTATTACAAAAGAACTGCATTTATTTGAAATATACATTTTTACTCTCACTTTTGACCAATTTAATGCATCCTTGCTGAATGAAACTTTTTCCACTCAGCTTGTTGTAATGCATTATGGGATTGTTGTTTTCTAAAGGAAACATATGGTGTGGCATTGGATTTTTACAAAATTCTGGTATCTTAGAGGGCAACATAAACTTTTTGAACGGCATGTGGTAAAATGTTGATATTTCAGGCAGCTCAGTAGGTTTACAGATTTTTTATCATATCTTCCATTCGCTTATGTAGCCGCATTCATTCTTTGTAGGAATGAGACCTTAAGCTTGTGAATATGTCTGTGTGCGTGTGTTACATGAGGTCTCTAATTTCAATATAGTTGTGGAGGGTAAAATCTCAGTGCTTGACTATGCATGAGGACACCAGCGCTCGCTAAAGGTCAGTGCACACTATGTGCTGCATACTTACCAGGTCCTGTTCTTAACAAATCCCACCTGTTCATTCTTTCAGAGGACATTCAGAGGAAAGCATACTTCCAATCTTACTTCACCCAAAATCTCAGCAGATAGGTAAAATGTGAGTCTTCAATTAGCCTTAACCTTAGTGTTTTAAACGTTCCTAATGAGTCTGTGTTACCGGCTTAACTGATAAAGAAAGATCAATGCAATGAAGGGTGTGAGCGAGCTAAATTAACCCCGCACTCTACAAGTGACCCGAGATGTCTGTCATCATAATGAGAAGAGCGCAGAATAAAATACATTGTTTTTCTCAGTGCGCTCATATCAGGAGTGGTTAAGATATGTCAGGTTCCCCTTCAGGAACTCGAGCTGCGTCGAGTCGCTTTGCGTGACCGCGTTCTGAAGCACGTGTCAAATTAGTCCAATGGAGCAGCGAGACGTCACGAGCGGGGTGATGTAAGCACCAGAAAGTATAAAAGCGCATCCAGCAGAGCGCAAACCAGCTTCTGCTCTTCAGTAGCACTCTGTGTATGTGTCTGTCTATTTACTGTTGTCTGTCCGCACAAGCATATATGAAAAACAATCATGAAAACGTTTATGGCGAGCGAACGCCATACAGCCCCACAGTCTCGAATTATTCAAAAGAACATTGTGGGGCTGAATGATAAGGGATATGGGGCGATGCCAGTGGTGGAGCAGACGCTTGCGAGCTGTCTCTCCCCATCCTCAGCATAATCCCTGAAGGCCCCGAAGCTTCCCACCAGGCCCGTTAGGCTTACATCGAGTCTGGTTGCTTATACGGCGGTAGGTCAGTCTGGCGCATGTTTGCACACCATGGTGGTGTTACAAGCATACCAGGCTGACCTGCTCAGGGGTGGGGCTGCTGAGTGGGAGCAGCCCAAGCCATGAAGCTCCTCATATCGCCAGTCTCAAATACAGAGTGTTGCAGCCCGCACCCCTCCACAGAAAGATCGGGGGTCGGGGCGACGCTCTCAGTCGGGGTCTTCTAGACCGAAAACTGATCTGCGGACCGTTATTTTGTCTAAGAGGACCTC
>NW_015505196.1:5167342-5167806 GCF_001515645.1 Sinocyclocheilus grahami | reverse complement strand
GGGTGATGTAAGCACCAGAAAGTATAAAAGCGCATCCAGCAGAGCGCAAACCAGCTTCTGCTCTTCAGTAGCACTCTGTGTATGTGTCTGTCTATTTACTGTTGTCTGTCCGCACAAGCATATATGAAAAACAATCATGAAAACGTTTATGGCGAGCGAACGGCATTACAAACGCTGTGTTTCTCCGTGCCCACTATACCTGGCGGCGGGGGATACACACGATTTGTGTGTCGTTTGTTTAGGAGCGGAGCATGCACGGTCAGCTTTCGAGCAGCTGATTGTCATCACTGTGAGTTACTCTCGCTGCGTATGCTTCGCTCTCGCCTGTGTTAGATGAGAGCGGCCAGGCTCGCGATCCTGCTGGCAGAGGTCCCGCTGTTGCCGAGGCACAGCGCAGACTGTTGTTGTGGGGATCGCGGGTGGATTTAGCGGAGGGGTCTGGGACGGGCTCGTCCTTTTTCCGG
>NW_015505196.1:5165999-5167145 GCF_001515645.1 Sinocyclocheilus grahami | reverse complement strand
GGTGTTACAAGCATACCAGGCTGACCTGCTCAGGGGTGGGGCTGCTGAGTGGGAGCAGCCCAAGCCATGAAGCTCCTCATATCGCCAGTCTCAAATACAGAGTGTTGCAGCCCGCACCCCTCCACAGAAAGATCGGGGGTCGGGGCGATGCTCTCAGTTGGGGTCTTCTAGACTGAAAACGGAGCTGCGGACCGTTATTTTGTCTAAGAGGACCTCAGCTAAATGGTCCTACCATTTTCAGGTCCTTGAGGGCAGGGAGGAATGGATAACACCTCAGTGTACGGTGCCCAATCCTCCTCAGTGCCCTCACGGATGCTTATTGATACCCATGTCACCCTCTGTGCTTCAGGGCTCAGTGAGCTCCGACGAGCGAAAATTCCAGCTGCCGCCCGGCAACGGTACGGCACGGGAGAGCTAGCCCCCTCAAGTGAGGGTGCTACAGCAGTCAGGTTGGTTGTTCCTTCAGTGCCCTCACGGAGGTTCATTGATACCCCTGCCACCTAGGTGCTTCAGGGCTCAGTGAGCTCCGACGAGTGAAATTCCCAGCTGCCGCCCGGCAACGGTACGGCACGGGAGAGCTCACCCCCTCAAGTGAGGGTGCTACAGCAGTCAGGTCATCCGCTTCAGGGCACCAAACTGGCTCCTCTAATAATACCAGAGGCCAGCCTCGAGAGGCTGGTTCCCTTAGTAGATTGTCTGGTACCGTGGAAACTTCTACCAAATATCTCAAAATGGGTCCTGCAGATTGTAGAGAAAGGTTACAGAATCCAGTTCGGTTCTCGTCCACCTTGTTTCAACGGGGTCATCCCCACACTAGTGGGCCACGAGCAGGCTCTGGTAATGGAACAAGAAGTAGATACTCTCTTGAGGAAGGGGGCCATGGAACGTGTTCCTCCTCTCGAGAGAGCGTCCGGGTTCTACAGCCGTTACTTCATCGTTCCGAAGTAGGTAGGGGGGGTTGTGTCCGATCTTAGATCTCCGTCTTCTGAACCGCGCTATCAAACGGCTTCGGTTCAAGATGCTCACTATCAAGCAGATAGTATCTCAGATCCAGTACGAGGACTGGTTTGTTACGATAGATCTCAAAGATGCTTATTTCCATGTTTCCATCCTCCCTCAACACTGGAAGTTCCTGAGGTTTGCTTT
>NW_015505196.1:5163226-5163531 GCF_001515645.1 Sinocyclocheilus grahami | reverse complement strand
GATCGTGGGAGAAACCGTACTCATCCCGTATTACAGCCCCACAGTCTCGAATTATTCAAAAGAACATTGTGGGGCTGAATGATAAGGGATATGGGGCGATGCCAGTGGTGGAGCAGACGCTTGCGAGCTGTCTCTCCCCATCCTCAGCATAATCCCTGAAGGCCCCGAAGCTTCCCACCAGGCCCGTTAGGCTTAAATCGAGTCTGGTTGCTTATACGGCGGTAGGTCGGTCTGGCGCATGTTTGCACACCATGGTGGTGTTACAAGCATACCAGGCTGACCTGCTCAGGGGTGGGGCTGCTGAG
>NW_015505196.1:5162458-5163201 GCF_001515645.1 Sinocyclocheilus grahami | reverse complement strand
GCCCGCACCCCTCCACAGAAAGATCGGGGGTCGGGGCGACGCTCTCAGTTGGGGTCTTCTAGACTGAAAACGGAGCTGCGGACCGTTATTTTGTCTAAGAGGACCTCAGCTAAATGGTCCTACCATTTTCAGGTCCTTGAGGGCAGGGAGGAATGGATAACACCTCAGTGTACGGTGCCCAATCCTCCTCAGTGCCCTCACGGATGCTTATTGATACCCATGTCACCCTCTGTGCTTCAGGGCTCAGTGAGCTCCGACGAGCGAAAATTCCAGCTGCCGCCCGGCAACGGTACGGCACGGGAGAGCTAGCCCCCTCAAGTGAGGGTGCTACAGCAGTCAGGTTGGTTGTTCCTTCAGTGCCCTCACGGAGGTTCATTGATACCCCTGCCACCTAGGTGCTTCAGGGCTCAGTGAGCTCCGACGAGCGAAATTCCCAGCTGCCGCCCGGCAACGGTACGGCACGGGAGAGCTCGTCCCCTCAAGTGAGGGTGCTACAGCACTCGGGTCGGTTATTCCCTCAGTGACCTCATGGAGGTTTATTGATACCCCTGCCACCTAGGTGCTTCAGGGCTCAGTGAGCTCCGACGAGCGAAATTCCCAGCTGCCGCCCGGCAACGGTACGGCACGGGAGAGCTCACCCCCTCAAGTGAGGGTGCTACAGCAGTCAGGTCATCCGCTTCAGGGCACCAAACTGGCTCCTCTAATAATACCAGAGGCCAGCCTCGAGAGGCTGGTTCCCTTAG
>NW_015505196.1:5157786-5158429 GCF_001515645.1 Sinocyclocheilus grahami | reverse complement strand
ATCCAGTCCGAGGACTGGTTTGTTACGATAGATCTCAGAGACGCTTATTTCCATGTTTCCATCCTCCCTCAACACTGGAAGTTCCTGAGGTTTGCTTTTGGGGGCGAAGCATACCAATATCGAGTTCTTCCCTTCGGCCTGTCACTCTCACCCCGCACTTTCACTTTCAGTGTGTGGATACTGCTCTGGCTCCGCTGTGACTCCAGGGCATCCACATACTCAATTATGTCGACGATTGGTTAATACTAGCTCAATCAGAGCAGATGGCGGCTCGGCATCGAGATGTCGTCCTCACCCATATGAGAGAGCTAGGGTTAAGACTAAACGCCAAGAAGAGTGTTTTTTCTCCACTACAGAGAACCACTTATTTAGGCGTGGTGTGGGACTCAACCTCGATGCAGGCACGTCTGTCTGTCCAACGGGACACCTTTTGGCCTGCTGTACATGAGAGGCTTGCAGTGGTGGCTCAGAACCAAAGGATTTTCCCCAAGGGGGAATCCGCTTCGCATGATCAAGGTCATGCGGCGATGCTTACGTGAATTAGACATGTGGAAGAAACGTTGTTTCTTGGTTCAAGGCCCGATGTTAGGGGCTCCTTGTCGTAGCATAACGCTAACGACGGAAGCCTCTCACCATGGCTGGG
>NW_015505196.1:5157443-5157763 GCF_001515645.1 Sinocyclocheilus grahami | reverse complement strand
GGGGAGCAGTCATGAGTGGGCGCTCTGCCCAGGGTCTGTGGGAAGGCCATCATCTCTTTTGGCACATCAACTGCCGGGAAATGCTGGCCGTGTTTCAAGCTCTGACACACTTCCTTCCAGACCTAAGGGGGCATCATGTGCTTCCGCACAGACAACACATCGTTGGTCTCCTACATCAATCGGCAGGGGGGGTCTGCGTTTGCGCCCCCAGTACAAGCTGGCGCCAGATCCTTCTGTGGGCTCAGGGGAAGCTCCTCCTCCTCAGGGGAAGGTATCTAAATCAGGGGGCAGATATCCTGTCGAGACAGGGGCTGAGGCCC
>NW_015505196.1:5148030-5157356 GCF_001515645.1 Sinocyclocheilus grahami | reverse complement strand
CTTTCTGTTTCGTGCCTGGAATTTGCTCCAGGCATGGGTAGGGCATTCCTTTACCCGAGGGCCGGGTAGGTCCCTAAGGTGCCCACTTCTTCACCAGGGCCCATAGTACTTCAGGCATTCTGTCCTCCTCCGTTCCAGGAAGTAGGCCAAGAAAGGCTTAATTTGCTCTGTCCAGTTCGAGCACTGGACGCTTACGCACACAGAGCTGCCTCGTGGCATAAGGCAGATCAGCTTTTGTTTGTTTTGATCCGCCAAAGAAGGGATTTCCGGTGACCAAGTAGACTATGAGTAGGTGGGTGGTCGAGGCCATCTCACTAGCCTATGAGTCCTCTGGCCTCCTGTCTCCTATTGGGGTCAGAGCACACTCGACCAGGAGTATGGCGGCCTCCAATGCTTTCAACTTGGGTGTGGCCTTGCAGGACGTTTGTGCTGCGGCGGGCTGGTCCTCTCCGCACACTTTTGTCCGTTTTTACAACCTAGACCTGGCATCTACCCCAGGTTCCCAAGTTCTCTCTTCGTGATGTGCTCGCAAGATACACACACAGGCAGGGACGTGGTAGTATGGCGCAGTGGGTATTCTCGTTCCCAAAGCGACTCGACGCAGCTCGAGTTCCTGAAGGGGAACATCTCTAGGTTACGTATGTAACCATGGTTTCCCGAGGGAACGAGACGCTGCGTCTCTTTGCCATACTCCCTGCATCCCTGCTGGCGCTACTTCATCTAAGCTGGTTTGCGCTCTGCTGGATGCGCTTTTATACTTTCTGGTGCTTATGTCACCCCGCTCGTGACGTCTCGCTGCTCCATTGGACTGATTTGACACGTGCTTCAGAACACGGTAACGCAAGGGCGTTCCCAAAGCGACTCGACGCAGCGTCTCGTTCCCTCAGGGAACCATGGTTACATACGTAACCTAGAGACGTTATTTTTGGTTCATGGGCAGTTTAAAACCCCTAATTGAAAGACTAATTATATTTTTGCATCAATAAGTGTCTTTGAAATACCTATGAGCACACTGATAAAGACAGAGAGGGTGTTATTCTCCACTGTGTTATTTTCTCAGCCAAAGCAAAAGGGGGGGCAATGCAAGAAAAAGGGAGGATGACTTAGCGGAACAGAGCAATAAAGCACCACTGTAGGTGTCAAACTCTGTTTTTCTATTCATGTATGCCATTATTTATTTACAACAGAGTTATGGTGTACATTTTCTGCTCATTCACTCACCTACCACTTTCTCTTACCTTCACTTTCACATCTTTTTTTAATGCAATCAGAGACATGGATACAAGTGTGCATCAATGTCTGTCTATCTGTCTGTCCGTCCGTCCCCATTTTTTTAGGCATAAACTTAAAAAAAAAGTTGCCTCTAAATTAATATGAAGTCAACTTTGTGCATAGTAATTGTGTGCAAAATTTCGAAAAATGCATTGTCATAGTGCTGGACACTGCTGACGCTGCTTGGAGTGTCATGTCAACTATCCGACTACCGATGCAGGTGATGCTTCTGCAAGCTTACCTCGGCAGGACTCTAAATCCCTAATCGAACACACTGTACAGTCATCGTGACAGCTCTAAATCCTTCTAGAAGCTACAAAGCCAGGCTGTGGCAAAGGAAGAACTCCATTGTGCTTGTACATTTAGCTGTGACGTACTCCATTCTTATTATAGTGTACCTCTATGGAAATCGATTCCCTAGTGAGATCTGCCAAGTTTCAATTTATTTTAGGTTTCCTTTCTAGTCACAGGGGAATTTGTAGTACATTTTTCCAAATGTGGTTACCAATCGAGGATCGTAATTGCTGATTAGCACTACGGCAAATAAATCAAAGGTTATTCAGGGCAACTTAGCAATGTACTCATTAAACGGAAGCTCATATATTGCAGTGGATATAGTTGTGTGCTTGTGAATGGGATCCAAACTCACCAAGAGTCATATGTGAGTAAAAATAAACTTTGGCAAATAAATGAAAAAAGCTGGTTGACTGGTAACTTTATATAGTGAGGTAGCCGGGTTCCTGAAATAAAAACTCCATAAATTTTCTCCATAGGCAAATTGAGTTCTAACGATAACTTATTAATCTTTTAAGGCAACCTGTTGAGAGCTCTGAAGTTATTAATGGTTTATGATTTTGTTGAAGCCATCTGTTCTCATTATTGCATTATTGTGTTTAACAGTGGAATTTGTGGTGGAAAAACTAAATTTCCTATGATCCTGTGCAAAAATTCAGGCTCTGCAGAGAACATCCACTACCATGAAGCACTGTGAATGACTTCGCTTTCAAAATACTTAAATATATCTATGCAAAAATATTTAACTATATTTGTTCTATAGATATAATCATCAACTTTAAATGAATAGTTTTATATTTCACAATCTTTGTTATTAGATTATGTTATTTGCATTGCTGCGTGGGATTGTAGTTCTTTCCCTCATTAAAGCTGTTAAGTACACACAATCTTGTACTTTGGTCTGACTGATTTTTATTTATTTATTTATTTTATTGTTTTTTTGCTTCAATTAAATGGTTGTAATATTGTTAATTCACCATGTGGCTGATTGGCTTGGTTCAAGGTTTATAACGTTTTGACAAAGACTTGTTTATGGGGAAAAAGAATGGAAATTTAAAAAAGGGTGCTCTTTCACAATCCATCTCCTTGCTACCAGTAACAAAGATTTGCTTAGTTTGTCATTAATATGCACAGACAAAAATAAATAAATAATAATAATTTACTTGATGCTTAATGTATTTTTAAAATAAAATCTTTTTAATTAATAAAAAAAGTTTTATCAGTGGTCAGAAACATTTGCAGTCAGTAAACATTCTCAATTAATGCAGGTGTGGCAAGAAGCGTTTTTCCCCCTGCATTTGCAAATAACCCGAGAGGGAGGAAGCCAAGCGAAAGACAAGTATTTTGGAGTGATTTTAGCTTGCACCGCATGACCAGGATCTGGTGAGTGAGAAGAGGACCTTTGCGCTGGCTTCTCTCCAGCCTGCCTGATGGCCTTGTCTCTGAGGAGAGAGAGCGAGAGGGAGAAACGGAGAGATGGCTTTACAATCACCCCACCAGTCTCGGACGGCACTGGCATGTCTAATCAGCTTCCCTTGCTCGCTGCATCCTGTTGCCCAGGCAACAACCAAGCCTGCTTGTGTCCCGCTACGGAGCGAGGCAGCACATTGAGAAATGAGAGAATACTGCTGCTCACACAATCAAAAATCAGACAGACTAATTCTTAATAACGGAATGATTTACAATGGAAATAATACAGTCTCGTAGAGGAAAGAGCGATCAGATCACTCACCAGCGGCGGGTATTTTTGTGTGCAAATTAGTTACCTGCAAATTTCACGTGAAGCAGGAGCGTACATCAGCCGATGTGTGTTTTTGTAGTTTCTAAAGGGTTATCAGGCTATTCCACAACCCTCCTCTTGAATTCTCGCACACCTCTTCTAATCTGATGACTGCTTCTCACAGGGGGAATCACCAGCTGTCTGCGGCCCTCCACCTTATCATCGCCTCCTCACTCCCTCACAGCAAACCCCCTCCCCGTCCGTTGAGTGCAGAAAGGTGTCTCGGAGGAGAGAGGGAAAGAGAAAGAGTATTGATTGGTTCTTCAGTTAGGCTAGACTAAATGGAGAAGTGTGGATGGCCATGCCACTAGAGGCAAGCAGCACAGGCTCAGTTTTCTGAACCTTGTTCTTCTGGTGTGTAAAAGGTCGGGAGAGGTTAGTGAGTGTTAGCACTGCACTCGCCGTCTCACCAACTCCTTTATTACTCTCCTTATTCCCCTTTCTTTATCGCTTTCCTCCTTTCTCCATCCTGCCACTTGACAGCACTGTGTGAGTTTTATTTCAATCAGCCACGGGGGGGACAGTCTTCCCTTCAGCCCTAGGGTAGCCAGACGTTGGACTGTCAGAAGACAGTCTGGTCAGCTTAGTTTGGCCACTAGGGTTCAGTTCAGTTCAGTTACACCATCCAAAAAGCATGCATTAAAGGATTAGTTCACCCAAAAATCAAAATTCTGTCATTAATTACTCACGCTCATGCCGTTCCAAACCCATAAGACCTTCGTTCATCTTCGGAACACAAATTAAGATATTTTTGATGAAAACTGAGAGCTCTCTGACCCTGCATAGACAGCAACACAACTGAAATGTTCCAAGACCCAGAAACGTAGTAAGGACATCGATAAAACAGTCCATGTGACATCAGTGGCTCAACTTCAATTTTGTGAAGCTATGAGAATACTTTTTGTGCGCAAAGAAAACAAAAATAACAATGTATTCAACAATTCTTCTCCCAGAGTTAACACCTTCCGCCATTTTGGAGAGTACCACGACGCATGTGTGCACTTACATAATCAACGTAATTAGCGCTGTTTACGTTCAGCATGCGCGCTCTTACTCATGAACGTAAACAATGCTGATTAAAAGGACCTCGGCTAAACGGTTCTACCATTGTCAGGTCCCTGAGGACAGCCCCACCTGGGGAGAAAGGATAACACCTCAGTATACAGTGCCCAATCCTCCTCAGTGCCCTCACGGAGGTTCATAGACCCCTGCCACCTCGGTGCTTCAGGGCTCAGTGAGCTCCGACGAGCGAAAATCCCAGCTACCGCCCGGCAACGGTACGGCACGGGAGAGCTCACCCCCTCAAGTGAAGAGGCTACAGCAGTCAGGTCTTCCCTTTGGCCTGTCACTCTCACCCCGCACTTTCACGAAGTGTATGGATGCTGCTCTGGCTCCTCTGCGACTTCAGGGCATCCGCATACTCAATTACATCGACGATTGGTTAATACTAGCTCAATCGGAGCAGATGGCAGCTCGGCATCAACATGTCGTCCTCGCCCATATGAGAGAGCTGGAGTTAAGACTAAATGCCAAGAAGAGTGTTCTTTCTCCACTGCAGAGAACCACTTATTTAGGCGTGGTGTGGGACTCAACCTCGATGCAGGCACGTCTGTCTCCTGCTCGAATCGAGTCAATCCTCACGACAGTCACGAGAGTAAGAGAAGGCCAGTCACTCACTGTCAAACAGTTTCAAAGGCTGTTGGGCCTGCTGTACATGAGACCCTTGCAGTGGTGGCTCAGAACCAAGGGATTTTCCCCGAGGGGGAATCCGCTTTGCATGATCAAGGTCACGCGGCAATGCTTACGTGCCTTAGACATGTGGAAGAAACATTGGTTCCTGGTTCAAAGCCCGATGTTAGGGGCTCCTTGTCGTCGTGTAACGCTAACGACGGATGCCTCTCTCACGGGCTGGGGAGTGGTCATGAGTGGCCGCTCTGCCCAGGGTCTGTGGGAAGGCCATCATCTCCTTTGGCACATCAACTGCCTGGAGATGCTGGCCGTGTTTCGAGCTCTGACCCACTTCCTTCCAGACCTAAGGGGGCATCATGTGCTTGTTCGCACAGACAACACATCGGTGGTCTCCTACATCAATCGGCAGGGGGGTCTGCGTTAGCGTCCCTTGTACAAGCTGGCGCGCCGGATCCTTCTGTGGGCTCAGGGGAAGCTCTTCTCTCTAAGAGCAGTTTACATCCCTGGCTGTCTAAATCTGGGGGCAGATAGCCTGTCGAGACAGGGGCTGAGGCCCGGGGGATGGAGGCTCCACACCGAGGTGGTGGAGCTCATTTGGAGGAAATTTGGCCAGGCGGAAGTGAATCTATTTGCGTCGCAGGAAACGACACACTGTCCGCTCTGGTTCTCCTTCACGCATATGGTTCTCGGACTTGGTGTCCCTCCTTGACGGCTCTTCGCTGGAGATTCTGATCAGGAGGGACCTCCTCTCTCAGGCGGTTCACCCCCGCCTGGAGTTATGGAAGCTGTGGGCATGGCCCCTGAGGGGGCACAGCTCCTAGCATCTGGTCTCTCAACTGAGGTTGTTGAGACTATACTCCAGTCCAGAGCTCCCGCCACTAGGAAACAGTACGCCTTGAAGTGGAAACTTTTCGCTTCATGGTGCGGACAGCGACTGCAGGACCCAGTCAACTGCCCAATAGGTACAGTTCTGGAGTTTCTGCAGGAGCGATTCTCCGCAGGGTTATCTCCCTCCACTCTGAAGGTATACGTGGCAGCCTTAGCTGCTTACCACGCCCTTCTGGGTGGTTAATTATTGGGAAGACACCCACTTATCACTTGTTTCTTCCGTGGCACCCTGAGGCTGAGGCTGGTACAGCGCACTAAGGTGCCCTCATGGGACCTCATGGGACCTGGCTGTGGTTCTGGAGGGCTTATGCAATGCCCCCTTTGAACCCATAGAAGTTTCGGTCAAGTTGCTCACACCCAAGACCATCTTTCTCCTCGCTATTTCCTCACTAATAAGGATCGGGATCTTCAGTCACTTTCTTTTTTCATGCCTGGAATTTGCTCCAGGCATGGTTAGGGCATTCCTTTACCCGAGGGTGCCCACTTCCCCTAAGGTGCCCACTTCTTCACCAGGGCCCATAGTACTTAAGGCATTCTGTCCTCCTCCATACCAGGAAGTAGGCCAAGAAAGGCGTAATCTGCTCTGTCCAGTTCGAGCACTGGACACTTACGCACACAGAGCTGCCCCATGGCGTAAGGCAGATCAGCTTTTTGTTTGTTTTGGTCCACCAAAGAAGGGATTTCCGGCGACCAAGCAGACTATGAGTAGGTGGGTGGTCGAGGCCATCTCACTAGCTTACGAGTCCTCTGGCCTCCCGTCTCCTATGGGGGTCAGAGCGCACTCGACCAGGAGTATGGCGGCCTTCAAGGCTTTCAACTTAGATGTGGCCTTGCAGGACATTTGTGCTGCGACGGGCTGGTCCTCTCCGCACACTTTTGTCCGCTTTTACAACCTAGACCTGGCATCTACCCCAGGTTTCCAAGTTCTCTCTTCGTGATGTGCTCGTAAGATACACACACAGGCAGGGACTTGGTAGTATGGCGCAGTGGGTTTTCTCGTTCCCAAAGCGATCTCGACGCAGCTCGAGTTCCTGAAGGGGAACGTCTCTAGGTTACGTATGTAACCATGGTTCCCCGAGGGAACGAGACACTGCATCTCTTTGCCATACTCCCTGCATCCCTCCAGGCGCTACTTTATCGAAGCTAACTTGCGCTCTACCGGATGCGCTTTTATACTTCCTGGCGCTCACGTCACCCCGCTCGTGACGTCTTGCTGCTCCATTGGACTGATTTTACACGTGCTTCAGAACGCGGTCACGCGGTCTCGACGCAGCGTCTCGTTCCCTCTGGGAACCATGGTTACATACGTAACCTAGATACGTCATATTGTAAAATAGACCACTAATTTACTAATTGATATAATTATTTACTAGTTTTATTGTTGGTGGAAATGAGAATCATTGTCCCATCATTTTGCAAGCAAATATGTCATGTCACTTAAGAAAATTTCACCCAAAAGGTGAGTCTGTGAATATCACACAGGCAATTTGCAAACATTTATTCACTACAGAAAGTGAAAGCAAAAACTGATGCTGCATTAACAGCATATTAATTATCTCAGCTGAATCTACCTCAACATATGCTGCTAATTGTTGGCTATATCAATCTTGATTTATTGGCGTATTATTTTAATATATTATTAGAATGATTTCTGAAGGAACGTGACACTGAAGACTGGAGTAATGGCTGCAGAATTTCAGCTTTTTTAAAATAAATTACATCATAAAATAATCATAATATGTTAAATTAGAGACTTTTTTATATTTCAGAATATTACTGTTTTTATTTTTGATCAAATAAATGCAGCCTTGGTGGGCACAATATACTTCTTTGGAAAGCATTAAAAAATGAATGATCCCATACGTTGACAAGTAGTGTACAAATGATATCACTCTGCTACTTTTTGCCACATTTTAGAATATTCTCTAGTGAAGGGTTTTGGACTGTGTGTACTCTTGTGGTGGCATCAGCATTGCCACTATGCTTGTAGCCTTGCAAATGTTTGGAAATTAGCTTTACCTAGAAGGTGCTCACTGTACCCACCTACTTCTCCAAAGAAAATGGTTCACCCCACTTTCCAGAAGTTCTCAATCAAATTAGAGTTTCTCAGACTGAGAAAGTGCTTGCTGTTTTTGTAGGCAGTATGAATCAGATGGACATTTAACCCAATGTCTTCCAGTGTGGTGGTGTTTTATTATTATTATTATTATTATTATTATTATTTATATACTATTATTTTAGGATTTTCATTATTATTATTACTACTACTACTACTACTACTACTACTATTATCTTTATTTAAGTTTTTGTTTTAGTTTTAGTGCTGTAGCATAAACATTTATTTAAGTTAGTCCTGAACTGAAGGCTAACTAAACTTTTTTTTTTCTTTTTTTTTCTAATATGTATATTATGCCTGCTTTATTTGAATTCATGGGTATGGTTAATAAGTTCAGTTGTTTAGGTGTAACATATTGTCTAGAGTAGACCATATTGTCAATTATTTTTCTTTATAGTGTAGAAATGCCTCCAAAAACACCAAAAGTGCAGTCTGAATGAGGTTCAATAGAGGATTCTGTTTTTGAACCACCAGACCCCCCCCCCTTTTTTTGGGACATAGAAAACAATTACTACACTATAAGTTGCAATATTTCCCACCCACCAGAATCTCTTTCTCACCTAATCACTTTGTGCTTTGTGCTTTTCGCTGCCATACACCTTATTTAGCCTCCAGGATAAGGTGCTAACTCTAAACTGACTTTCAAATAACTCATCACGGATAATCTCAGCCACACACCATGCTTCAGTGAGCACAACCTATCCTCAACCTACCCTTAAGTGTGATACTCAAGGTGTTAGTGTATGTGTGGGGTTATTCCATAAGTGAGATTGAGTCCATACACACACACACACGCACACACACACACACACACACGCATACACTCACTTGCCTAGTCAGAAATGGGAGCATCAGGCTTGCAATTGGGCCTCTGGGTGATGAGCCTGTAGATTAATTAAAAGATATGAGATCTAGCATATGGGCTGAGTTCTTCCTCTCCACCTGACACTTCTCACCTCTATCCCTATGCTGGGATTTTCATTAGCTCTTAATCATGGCCTATTCAGCTGTGCATCGCACTGCAGTTCAAGTTGTGTTGTTCATGTAATATGACTCTGTGTGATATAATACAGTGGGTACGGAAAGTATTCAGACCCCCTTAATTTTTCACTCTTTGTTATATTGCAGCCATTTGCTAAAATCATTTAAGTTAATTTTTTTTCCTCATTAATGTACACACAGCACCCCATATTGACAGAAAAACACAGAATTGTTGACATTTTTGCAGATTTATTAAAAAAGAAAAACTGAAATATCACATGGTCCTAAATATTCAGACCCTTTGCT
>NW_015505196.1:5118057-5147988 GCF_001515645.1 Sinocyclocheilus grahami | reverse complement strand
AAAAAAATTAACTTAAATGATTTTAGCAAATGGCTGCAATATAACAAAGAGTGAAAAATTTAAGGGGGTCTGAATACTTTCCGTACCCACTGTATATAGTGATTTTTAATTACTTTCTTGTTTTATCTACCTATCTATTGCATTCATTTTTTAATGAAAATGGAATTAACACTATTTACAAGTCTAAATACAAATTTGTCAAAATACTTTTGAAGGCCACTTTTACTCCATCTTATAACAAATTTAAATAAAACAATACTGATTTATTTATTGTGTGCTGTCTCTAGTCGTGTTATCTGAATGATGACACAGCCCAAGATCTGTGTCTAATCCTTGAATGTTACATGTAGACATGCATGTGTGTGTGTTTGGTTTGTTGTAGCTCTGTGGATTATTGATACTGCTGGCCTGATGCAGAATGGCTTCGCAGTCTGTGTGCTCCAGGCTGTTAATCACTGCCAGGGGCCACGTGCCACTCAATAACTACATTTAAACAAATAAATTACCTGGGCAACACATTATTTTCTTGTGTAAATATGAAGAGCTGGGAGGTGTTTATAACATAAATTAATTGTAATTAGGATACACCATACAAAATTACCTATCGGTAAGCCCCTCCCCTCGAACACAGATGAACCAATGGCAGTCGAGTATCAGTTGCACGGAGAGCGGAACTCAGACATCTTTAGGTTTCAGCGCCATAGAGAAACATTGGAAGATCCGAAGTGCTCATCGGTTTGATGGTGTTTATGCTACAAAAATGGAAAAAAACGATGTGCGTGTGGTACTTGTAACACTGATTTCATGTATCCTGAGAGGATGGGCAATATAATTTATTTGATTACATTTCCTAAACCCACACAAAACAGAGCAAAATGTCTCCAATCCCAATGAACACAAAAACGTTCATTTTCTGGTTGTCATACACTCATTAAGTTACTATTTTCATCTGCTCAAGCAGAATATTAATGTCATGTTGTGCTTCAGCAAAGTATCTCTGGCTAAAACTAGCTAACGTTAAAGTTGTCCATGAGTGAGTCCATGCTATTACAAACCTAAATAGCGAACTGTTCTCACATCATGTACAGTGTAGGTCAAAAACACATAAACGGAGGTCTACATTACATGCTTACCGATTGGTCAATTCTTTAAAAAGTAAATATGAAATCTAACACAAAACAAGGTAACCTGACTATACGCAAAATACTGTTTTTAAATGTTATTTATTTATTTTAATCAATCTATCTAACTCTATCTATCTATCTATCTATCTATCTATCTATCTATCAAGTCTTTTTTGTTTGATGCGACAAGCTTTGCTCATCAGCATTTGGAAATTATCTGCTATTCTTCTCCTCACCTCTTCACCTCTCAAGCTCTGTCATGTTGGATGAGGGCAGACGCACATTTTCAGGTTTCTCCAGAAATATTTGATTGGGTTCAAGCTCAGAATGTGGCTGGGCCACTCAAGGACATTCACAGAGTTGTCTATAAGCTACTCTTGCTGTGTGCTTAGGGTCATTGTCCTGTTGGAAGGTAAACCTTCTGCCCAGTCTGAGGTTCTGAATGCTCTGGACTGGGTTTTCATTAAGGCTCAATATTTTGGTGCATTGAGCTTTTCTTCTACTCTGACGAGTCCCCCAGTCTATGCCACTGAAAAACAGTCCCACAGCATGAGGCTGCTACCAGCATACTTTACTTTTGGGATAGTACTCTGCAGGTGATGAGCAGAGTTGGTTTCCTTCAAACATTATGCTTGGAATTGAGGTTCATCAGACCAGAGAATATTATTTCTCACAGTCTGAAGGTCTTTTAGTTGCTTTTTTTGCAAATTCTAAGTGTGTTTTCATGTCTTCACTAAAGAGAGTATTGAGTCTTACCACACTGCCATAAAGCCCAAATCGATGGAGTGTTGCAGTGATGTTTGTCGATTTCTCAAATATAGACATTCTGTAGATTTCTCCCATCTGCATATATGATCATGGAGCTCAACTAGAGTGACCATCAGCTTCTTGGTCACCACTCTAACCAAAGCCCTTCTCCATCAGTTGGTCAGTTTGGCCAGAAGGCCAGCTCTAGGAAGAGTCCTGGTTGTTTCAAACGTCTTCCATTAAGGCTAACAGCAGACTACATGCTTCTGTGAATCTTCAATGAAGCAGACTTTTTTTCTGAATTTTCCCCCAGATGTGTGGCTTGACGCAAACCTGTTTCTGACCTCAGGGCTTTTGCTCTGATATGCATTATCAGCTGTTAGACCATATATAGATAGATAGATATATATATTTTGTTTTAATACCAACTGTGGATGGTATTTGTCCCTGTCCCTGTTAACATTAAATATTTTAATTTGAGAGATCTAGGGCAAACTCCCAGACTTAATATTAATTTCTGCTATTACTTACTTGTATGTAAGAAATAAGAAATCTCAGCATAACTGTTGCAATTATATTTAGCAAAAATAGCTGTGTTAAATGTGGTTGAAGTTGTGTGTTAATGTCTTTCTCTTTGTTGTTTGGCTTTTACTGCTCTGATATGCATTATCAGCTGTTAGACCTTTTATTAAGATGTGTGTGCCTTTCCAAAATCATACCCATTCAACTGAATTTGCCACAGGCTAACTTCACTCTAAGTGTAGTAACATCTGCAAGCAATATGAATGCCCCTGAACTAAATTTCAACTGTCCCAGATAATTTAAGTTTTTTATTTTTAATAAATTTGCTAAGAGTTAAAAACATGTTAAAAACATGTTTTTGGTTTACCATTACAGTGTATGGAGTATAGATTGATGTGGAAAAAAAAGTATTTAAAGCAGTTTAGCATACGGTAAGTATTCATACCCCTTCTTTTTTTCATGTTTTGTTATGTTGCTGACATAACAAAACGTGAAAAAAAAATTAAGGCGTATGAATACTTTCGCAAGGCACTGTATATATATATATATATATATAAACATTAAATATTTTAATTTGAGAGATCTAGGGCAAACTCCCAGACTTAATATTAATTTCTGCTATTACTTACTTGTATGTAAGAAATAAGAAATCTCAGCATAACTGTTGCAATTATATTTAGCAAAAATAGCTGTGTTAAATGTGGTTGAAGTTGTGTGTTAATGTCTTTCTCTTTGTTGTTTGGCTTTTACTGCATGAACTACAAATTAAAATAATTTGCAACATTTTTTTTTTTTTTGCCCTAACCCTTTTGATTTTAATAGACGATATAGTCTGTAGATTAAGAATAAATGTCAGTAAAGTGATTTATGTTGTGATGATATGTGGCCATGAGTTTTGCATTAGTAGCTTTGTAAGCTTTTCTGGGTCACGCTGAACTTACACTGCTTTGTGAAATGGTATTTATTGCATCTCAGATCCGTCCAATCTATTGATTACTTTGACATTTTCAGAGCCGAATACGTTTTTGGTAGCTTTGTGCCATTTACGTTGTTTCTGTTTGCATGTGGGTTTGGGTGGTGTGAGCAAAATATACTCCATAGCGGCAGAATTCATCAGGAAAGTCAACACTTTGTCATCATCAGAGGTGCGAACCATGGCATTTCCAGAAACGCAAACAGATAGAAATGCATCTTAATAGCAGAGCATTCCCAGAGATCCTGTGGACATACATTTCAAGCTGTCAGAGAGCATGCCAGCGTGTCCCCTACAAATTCAAATGTGTGCACAGCAGCTCGCCTGGGAGGACATCCCTAACTTACCCACGATTGTCTTTTTTCTTTTCCTCCTCTCTCTTTCTCTCTCATCTGATCTTTCCATCACTCGACCTCTCCATCTCCTTCCTGCCCTGAGACAGCCATTAACAAAAAAGCAGTGTTTAAATGGCTTTGCCAGCGCGCCTGACATGGCTGTCAGTGTCCCAGAGATTACCCCTGTCCCCTGTCCATTCCACTGAGAAATGATGGAAGGGCCATGACAAAGTAAAGGGAGGAAAAACATGGACAGAGAGCTGGGAAAAAATTATTGACTGATTCATTACAGACAGCAGGAAATTGTGACTGACTGTTGTCAAGGTGCCCATTATGAGGTCCTCAATGCATCTATGCCTGTAATGAGGTCATCAAACTACATTTTAAAGTCAACAGGAAATCAAAATGTAACCTTTATATGTTGTTAATGCTTTTCATGCTCCTTTTGTGTACTATTCATCTGTGTGTGTTTGTAGTATTTAATCAAAATGCTAATTTACACGGCCATTCAAATGTTGAAATGTCTTTCATGCTCACCATTGTACCATGTATTTGATGAGAAATAAAGTAAAAACGTTTTTTTTTTCATTCTCCCTGTGATGGTAAACATCTCAGGTTACGTATGTAGACGCTGCGTCGGAGGACGCTTCGGGAACGCCCTTCAGCATGACCGGATCTTAATCTCGTGTGTAATCAGACCAATAGATGGGCGAGACGTCACGGACGGGTGACGTAATGCCAGGAAGCTATAAAAGCACGTGCGGTGAGACCAGCATCAGCTTCTAGGAGTGAAGCAAGCGCTGGCAGAGATGCCAAAAGTATGGCCCCGAGACGCAGTGTCTCGTTCCCTCGAGGAACCATGGTTACATACGTAACCTGAGACGTTCCTCTTCAGGAACTCGAGCTGCGTCGGAGGATGCTTCGGCAACGAGAATGCCCACGCCGCCAGACTTTCAAATCTCGCCTAGTGTGGAAGCGTGCACAGCTAAGGCGCGAGAACAGAGGAGCCAGGAGTGGCTCGCATGTCTAGGCCATAGAACCTGACGAAGGGTAGGGGCATGGACCATCCCGCCGCGTCGCAGATGTCCTCGTGCACAGCTAAGGCGCGAGAACAGAGGAGCCAGGAGTGGCTCGCATGTCTAGGCCATAGAACCTGACGAAGGATAGGGGCATGGACCATCCGGCAGCGTCGCAGATGTCCTGCATCGAGACACCTGCCAAGAAGGCCTTAGAGGCCGCCACACCTCTGGTAGAGTGAGCCTTGACCCCAAGAGGCGAAGGGAGATCAGAGGACTCATAGGCAATAGAAATGTCATCTACTATCCACCGACTGAGGGTCTGTTTTATAGCTGGAAGACCTCTCTTAGGGGGACCATAGCATACATTGGTCCGCCCTTCTCCACAGGGACCATAGCATTGGTCCGCCCTTCTCCACAGGGCAGCTCTGTGGACATATGCGTCCAGTGCTCGCACTGGACACATACAGTTTAGTTTCTGCTGGTCTGGATCCTCGAAGGGACGAGGACTGAGGGCCTGGAGTACGACAGGCTGTGGTGTAGAGGAGGGGACCTTAGGGACATACCCTGCTCGAGGGAACAGAAACGCTTTGGCCAGACCGGGCGCAAAGTCAGGATAAGAAGGGGTCACTGAAAGGTCCTGCAGATCCCCAAATCTCTTGAGAGAAGATATCGCCAGAAGGAAGGTGTAGCGTCTCGACCAATCTGACACACTAATTTTTATTTGATTTAACAAATCAATTATTCATTAGATTAACAAATCGTCACAGTCCCTCACTCAATAAACTGGATGCCAGGATTTCTGCTGAACACCAGGCCCCCTTGGTCACCATGACAACTAATCATGATATCACTGGTTTTATGACCCCCCCCCAGGAATGTGAGTAGGATAACCCACTCTTTGTCCCCATAGGAGAGGCAGAGCAGAAATGGACTTTTCTACTAATTAATTCATAGGAAAACCTTTCTTTGAATGAACACACATATTCTTCAGGCCATTGTGTATATTATTGCTGTTTTGTATTAATCTGTTGTATAAACTTAGTCGTTTTAATTGATGCATTAAGTATCAGTTACACCTTTTTACAAGGTGTGTTTGAGCTAAGAATCTGACGTTTTCCCTCAGGTTTTAGATCTGCTGAATATGCAAAGTTTCCATAAAATTCATTCTTTATGCCTCTTTCTGTGCTGAGTTAAACTTTAACCCTTTCCTATACCAACTGTATGTGTGTGTGTGTGTGTGTGTGTGTGTGTATGTTAGACCAGTTTATGTGTTTATGTAGGATGTTAGACCAGTTTATGTGTTTATGTAGTTAATAAAACCTTACTTGTATCACACTTGACGTGTTCATTGTTTGCTCATAACCGGAGTCACTAATCATGCAGATTTACGCTACAAGCTTTGTAGAATTGTACAGTAAGAAAGTTATTTCCCTTAACCAGGAAATTAACGTTCTTAGAATTGACAAGACAGTTGACCCTGAGAGGTCAGCTAAATATATACAGCGGATCTAAAATATGAATAGTTAATTATAACTAGTTATGGTTAGTTATTCATATTTCCTGTCATGAGCTGATTCGTTACAAAGGTAGTCTTGATAGTAAGGTGGCGATCAGAGATCTACTCGATAGGCTCGAAGGGAGGCCTACAGAGAGCTTCTAGCACCACAGCCAGGTCCCCCGTGGGTACACGAGACCGTACCGGAGTCCTCAGCCTCAGCCCACCGTGGAGGAAACGTGGATTATAACTAGTTATGGTTAGTTATTCATATTTCCTGTCATGAGCTGATTCGTTACAAAGGTAGTCTTGATAGTAAGGTGGCGATCAGAGATCTACTCGATAGGCTCGAAGGGAGGCCTACAGAGAGCTTCTAGCACCACAGCCAGGTCCCACGTGGGTACACGAGATCGTACCGGAGTCCTCAGCCTCAGCGCACCGTGGAGGAAACGTGTAACTAGGGGGTGTCTGCTCACTGACTGGCCACCAAGAGGGGCGTGGTAGGCCGCAATAGCCACCACAGATGCCCAGGAATGTAAACTGCTCTCAGCGAGAGAAGTTTGCCCTGGGACCACACAAGGATCTGGTAAGCTAGTTTGTACAAACGGCGTGAGCGCAGACCTCCCTGGATGTTGATGTAAGAGACCACCGCTGTGTTGTTGGTGCGCACCAACGCATGGTGACATCTTAGGTCTGGGAGGAAGTGTCTTAGGCAGTTTACGGCCAGCATCTCCAGGCAGTTTATATGCCATGTCAGATGGCAACCACTCCACAGACCGCGGGCAGAGTGGCCACTCATGACCGCACCCCGACCGGTGAGGGATGCATCCGTCTCTAGCGTTACGCGGCGACAAGGAGCTCCCAGCACCGGGCCCTGAGACAAGAACCAAGGTTTCCTCCACATGTCCAAGGCACGTAGGCATCACCGCGTGACCTTGATCATGCGAAGCGGGTTTCCCCTCGGGGAGACCCCTTGGTCTTGAGTCACCACTGTAGGGGTCTCATGTACAGCAGGCCAAGAGCTATCACGTTGGACGCAGCTGCCATCAGACCCAGCAGTCTCTGAAACTGCTTGACAGTGAGTGACCGGCCTTCTCTGACTCTCGCGACTGCAGTGTGGAACGACTCGATCCGAGCAGGAGACATACATGCCTGCGTCGTGGTCGAATCCCACACCACGCACAGATAAGTGGTTCTTTGTACTGGAGAAAGCACACTTTTCTTGGCATTAAGTCTTAACCCCAGCTCTTTCGTATGATCGAGAACGACATCTCGATGTCGAGCTGCCATGTGCTCTGATTGAGCTAATATCAACCAATCGTCGATGTGGTTGAGTTGTGAAAGTGTGGGGTGAGAGAGAGCAAGGCCAAAGGAAGAACCGGTGTTGGTAGGCTTTTGCCCTCAAAAGCAAAGCAAACCTCGGGAACTTCCTATCATGAGGAAGGATGCCCTCATCCTTCCTCGGAACGGTGAAGCTCCGCTCCCCCCATTGATGCTGCTCATTGTAATATCAGGCATAATATGCTTGTGTAACTGATGTTTGTGCAACTGGCGAGCTCTTCGACACCCTCCGTATCAATCTCCTCGAAGAAAGACAGGTGGTGTGTCGCGCCCTCTCCCTGGGGGGGAAGTACCTCAGTGCGGTCTTCCGAACCCCGAGAGCGGGCGCTGGATCTGGTGGTTAAGGAAGTAGATAGGGACGCGCCCGTCTACATTCCCTCCACCGGATCCATATGCGAAACCCACGAGCACAGCCGCCGCTCCGCCTCAGCGAAAGCGGGGCCGGCACCGCAAGAAACGCTAGTGAAGGCTCTCTTCTCAAAGAGAGCCTTACGCGGCGACAAGGAGCTCCCAGCACCGGGCCCTGAGACAAGAACCAAGGTTTCCTCCACATGTCCAAGGCACGTAGGCATCACCGCGTGACCTTGATCATGCGAAGTGGGCTTCCCCTCCGGGAGACCCCTTGGTCTTGAATCACCACTGTAGGGGTCTCATGTACAGCAGGCCAAGAGGTATCACGTTGTACGCAGCTGCCATCAGACCCAGCAGTCTCTGAAACTGCTTGACAGTGAGTGACCGGCCTTCTCTGACTCTCGCGACTGCGGTGAGGAACGACTCGATCCGAGCAGGAGACATACACTCCCACACCACGCCCAGATAAGTGGTTCTTTGTACTGGAGATAGCACACTTTTCTTGGCATTAAGACTTAACCCCAGCTCTTTCGTGTGAGCGAGAACGACATCGAGATGTCGAACCGCCATGTGCTCTGATTGAGCTAATATCAACCAATCGTCGATGTGGCTGAGTTGTGAAAGTGTGGGGTGAGAGTGCAAGGCCAAAGGAAGAACTGGTGTTGGTAGGCAAAAGCAAACCTCAGGAACTTCCTATCATGAGGAAGGATGCCCTCATCCTTCCTCGGAACGGTGAAGCTCCGCTCCCCCCATTGATGCTGCTCATTGTAATATCAGGCATAATATGCTTGTGTAACTGATGTTTGTGCAACTGGCGAGCTCTTCGACACCCTCCGTATCAATCTCCTCGAAGAAAGACAGGTGGTGTGTCGCGCCCTCTCCCTGGGGGGGAAGTACCTCAGTGCGGTCTTCCGAACCCCGAGAGCGGGCGCTGGATCTGGTGGTTAAGGAAGTAGATAGGGACGCGCCCGTCTACATTCCCTCCACCGGATCCATATGCGAAACCCACGAGCACAGCCGCCGCTCCGCCTCAGCGAAAGCGGGGCCGGCACCGCAAGAAACGCTAGTGAAGGCTCTCTTCTCAAAGAGAGCCCTCTGAGAGCGAAGCAAGGCAGTAACAAATGCTACCAAACAAAACTAAATAAGACTCACAAACAGATATCCGACTGACACACACACAGAGCGCTTGCTGAATGACAAAAAGCTGATGCTGGTCTCACAGCACATGCTTTTATAGCTTCCTGGCATTACGTCACCCGCCCGTGACGTCTCGCCTATCTATTGGTCTGATTACACACGAGATTCAAAGCCGGTCACGCTGAAGGGCGTTCCCGAAGCGTCCTCTGACGCAGCTCGAGTTCCTGAAGAGGAAGCTGAATTTTCAGCAGCCATTACTCCAGTCTTCAGTGTCACATGATCATTCAGAATTAATTTTAATATTCTGATTTAAGGCTCAAGAAACATTTCTCATTATCACAGTTGTACTGTTTTTTTTTTATTTGCTCAGAAATGTCACATAGTATAATTATACTATAGAAAACACTACTGTGAATTGCAAATATTTGTTTTTATTAAAAATTATGTCTTCCTTTAGTCCTTTTAGTTACATTTGCATTTGTTTCAACTTGTTCGGCTTCAAGCAGTTATTATTATTAAACTGTCATGGATGTGTCCTTTTAGTTTACCAGAAAACCGAGCGAGGCAAAACTGTGAAAGCATGGAGAACAAAACATTAAAAAAAGTATGTGACAGATGCCTAATGACACTTTATCTCCAAATGAGATCAGATGCTTGTACGATTACTGAGTCACAAATAAGAGACAATGAAGAAGAGGAAAGCAAATCGCAAGCCACTGACCATGAATGAATCTGAAGCTTGCTGGCATAGCAGCTGCTTCCAGTCCTCCTCAGTGCCTTTAATGATTGCATTTCTCTTCTCACTATTACCCTTGATTGAATGGATGAATAAACATTCTTTCATAATTTACTCCCCCTTACATCATACCTAACTATATTACTTCCGTTAGTCAGTCAAACATGAAGATGTTTTGAAGAATTCTATACTGGTATTGCATGTTGGCAAGCAATTAATGAGAGGATTATCATTTAGCATTCCTTTAAAAGTAACTTGTTGCATAATAATTAGATGTACATTTTTCTTGGTGTGTCCCTTGGTGCTTTAAATTTGCTGTTTGTTGTCATCACCATTACATAATTTGCATCCCAGATTCTAAGCCACTTTGCGAGCACCACCTGCAAACCTCACTGCATGAACAGAGTGAAGAACACAAATGATAGCTGTATTTAACGCTATAATTATACTTTATGTGCATATTATATATTATGCGGTTTTGTGTCGGTTTCGCTAATCCATTTTACTTACTTAAGAGCCCTTAAGAAATGTGCTGTACAGCTACTCGACGAGCCAAAATCTGGCATGGCAACCACAATATCAGCTAGACGGCAAGCTCCATTGCACACCCACTGTGCTTATATCCTTTCTTTGTTGCAGACAGTCTACAGATGGCACAGTATGTACTCCATACACCACACGGAATCATCTTAAATTCATTACAATGGGACAGAGACTTGAATAGAGGGGAGAAGGAGCTGCTCCAAAGTTTGTAATATTTCAGACATAGATCAAAAGCCCTTGCAAATATTAGGATGCTTGCATTTTAATTGAGCTGGAATCATTCCAAACTGCATGCGTCTGCTGCATTAAACATCGGCCATTGAAATACGGCCTGCATAATATGCCTAAGTGGCTGCAACCACACCGTTTCAAAGCTCAGCACCCTCTGGCACCATGCAAAATTGTAACCATACTAAGTGTTATCTTATGAAATCAGTTTAGCCCAGAGACCTTTCCACTCGGGATACAATTGTTAGTTGCTTTATCTGTCTTGCCACCGCAACATACAAACAGCATTTTAGTGTCTGAGTGAGGATAACTACAGTAACTGGAATTACTAAACCTTCTTTTTTTATTTGATACTAATTGTTTTTTGTTTGTTTTTAACCTTCAAATTGTTTCAGTTGGATTCGAGCAGTTTTGTACTCTGATTCCTTTTATCAGCAAATGCGTAAAAGCAGCCCCCAAACCAAAGTAAATCCATCAAAAATGACAGTCAAACAGCAGAGGATTTCGATCAGTCCAAGATTGTGTCCTTTTGCGCTCCAGTGTCATTGCTAGATTCAGGACAGTTTACCATTAATGAAGGCCTAGCCATAGCCATTCAAAGAGACCGAATAAGACTAGCTGTAATTTAGAATAAAATGCCAGCATCTACCCCTCCCAATCCATCATGGTCCACTGCTCAAGAACAGAGATGTACCTCCGCCTGAGGTCATGTTCATTCTAGGCCAATCAATGAGACCGCATTACTATAAAATGAGTTCAATTCATTTTCAATAGACACATAGTGGTAACATTAAGTGTTTAACTGACTGTAGCAACAGTTGAGGGATAATAAAAGAGGGTCATTTCAGTATGTTACACAGCTTTTAACTCCTTCTTATATATATATATATATATATGTATATGTATATGTATATATATATTTATTTATTTATTTTATATGTTTGTTTGTTTTAATGTTTGCAAAAAATATTATTATTATTATTATTATTATTATTATTATAGTGGCTTATATATGGTAACACTTTAGTATAGGGACCTCATTCTTAACTAGTTGCTTATTAGCATGCCTATTAGTAACATATTAGCTGTTTATTAGTGTTTATAAAGCACATATTCTGCATGAACATAGTCTACCTCCCCCACCCTACCCAATACCTAAACTTAACAACTACCTTACTAACTATTAATAAGCAGCAAATTGGAAGTTTATTGAGGCAAAAGTCATATTTTTTTATATTTTATATTTTTTAAAAGTCAAAAGTTTTTTTTCCATTTTTTTTTAATAGCAAGAATTTGACCTTAAAATATGACAGTAACTATTGTAAGGAAGGTATTTTGCTGGGAAACTGAGGTTACCATGGTAACTTGCTAACTTTTGGAAGGGAAGTGGGAAATATATTACCCTTCATAATTCTGAGCCCACATACTTTAGATGTTTCAATGCCTAATTATGTCTCCACTAGTTTCCTCTTCAGAAACATTAAGATCCTGCAAAGTTGTTTTCAGGATCTAGAATAATGTTCACCTTCTCACAGGGTTGCCCCTACTGCACTGTTTTTTTTTTTATTATATTTAATTTTTAATATGATTTTTTTCCAAAACTTTGCACTCATGCTAACTCTGTTAACCTTTACTTTTTTTACACTCTGTGAAAAAGATGGCTATTGGTTTCCAACCTGGTAAACTCTAAGCCCTGTCTCATGTTTGATATAATGAAATTTGACTGTTGTTTCTTGCCTGACTGTAATAATACTTCAGCTTCAATTTCTTTGATGTATCAGGATCCAATGCTAATAGCCTTTCATTTGAATACCAAATGGCAGCTCTTTCTCCTCATCCATCCTCTCTGATAACCAGTCACAACGATCAGTCAATCAGACGATCTATATCTGTCTCCCTGGCTTTCATTGACACCATTTGCCCTAATCTGGGAACATCAAACTCAATAGTCTTTGATTGTTCTTTTGTCTAGGTTTTAGAAAAGTGTCACTTTATTCCCCAAGCATGTGACGTGGTGTATATATAAATATAAATATAAATATGAAGAGTTTGGTTCCAAAACGCTATAAATCCATTTAGATTAATTTGAGTAAAAATGTGTTTTCTTTATCAAGAAAGTGGCAAGATGAAAACCACTATTTTCTATTTCAAACTTTCACATAGCATCTTTAGGTTATAATAACATAAACAATTCAAATCCAGATTTAGATTTTCAAAGATTTATTATAAAATTATTTGTATTATTTTTTTTTTCTCAAAATGCAATAAATCCATTTAATCAATATAAAAGTTATTTTTCATATTGAAACTGTTGAAAATACAAAACATAGTAATTTGATCCACGTATGACAGCCTCTGAACTTGGTCAATACTAATCTTATGTAGCATCTGGACCAATTAGACACACCATTTTTCATTTGATTTAACAAATCAATTATTCATTAGATTAACAAACATTCACAGACCCCTCACCCAATAAACATACTGGGTGCCAAGATGCCTGTGAACGAGGCCCAGGACCCTGGTTACCATAGCAACCCTGACACCTTTGCTAGACCAGATAGATTTTACGACCTAATGGCATGTTGAGAGTCCTCCCTCTCACTACATTTTCCATAGGAAAGACACATAATGCACAGCAAAATGGTTTCTTCTATAGTCCAGAAACCTTTCTGTGAATGAACACACATATCCTTCAGGTCATTGTGTATATTATTGCTGTCTTGTATATTGTCTGTTGCATTGTAGACTATTTTATGCATGCTTATGATATAACCACTCATTCATGTAACCTTACATATACCATGTTTGGTCTCTATGAATTCGGATTCGGATTATCTAATTGAGAGTGTATATTATATGTTTATACCTATGCAACATATTAGTGTTCTAAGAACATTTAGTAATCTTTCATCACGCCCCCACTCGAGTTCCATTTGCAAATTACCATGCCCTCACACAAAGGGTCATAAAACCCTCCAGTAATGGTAACCTCCCACTTGGGATTTCAGCCTTTCTCATTGGACAAGCCCATCTTGAGAGGCGTGAATCTTCTCGGATCTTAAAGGCCTCACATCAGTGACCCGTCTCATATATGAACAACAATATCACATTAAACCACAGAAATTCCAAAATGACATTTCCCTTACATTCAACTTCCAAAAGTGCATTTATTTTTGCCATGTTACATTCCTTTACTTGACTAGTGTTATACGCTGTATTAACAAAAACATTAATGGCATAAATAAAAACACTTACACTGACAAGCTACTCAATATCGCGTTCATAATCGAATGCGACTCATCTGCGATTATGAACGCGATATTGCAGTGATCTACGGCTCTGTGTATTAAATGCTGCTCCATCTGAAAGCACGTTATGGAGATTTACTATTAGGCTAATAATCACAGAACCGGCTTTACTGACGAGATGTGCATGACAATCACATGTGATTTATTGTGCAGCCCTAAGTTTGTTTGTTGATCACATAGTGCAAAATACATGAGGAAAACTAGGATGCCGGGTGTATTTAAAGCGCCGTCATTTCTGTCTAGAGTGCGTGGAATGGTGTGCTGTGATTGGTTGAGCGGATATATCGCATTCTGCAGAGAAGGGAGACTGGCATCTGTCGCAGTTTGGAAAAAAAGGGAGAAAACATGACAGAATAACTTGCCGGATATCGCATTTTGCGTAAAAGTAAAAATTTACTTTTCAATACCGACCAGATACAATACTGATTTTGGCGGAAACTACATTTTTTTAAAATGGTGTTTATTGCATTTTGGAACCAAACTATTCATATAGTTTGGTTCAAAAATGCAATAAGCACCTATATATATACATATTTTTTTTTTTTTATGAAAACAAGAAAATACCCATAGCACTTCTCTTTTGAAGACGTGCTTCTTCAAAGACAAGAAACGTCAAAGGGATGGCCTGTTTTTGCTTCTTGTATCTCAGCGGAAACCCAGTGAAGCGCCCTGGTCAAAAAAGACACCACTGAGATCTTCACAGTTCCCCTCAATTTTTTTTTTCCCTTCACTGCTCAGCTTCTTTGAAGACACAATCAGACTTATGTTCCTGCTGAGGTGACATAAAACACAAATGCCTGATCCATCTCGAACCCTCCTCTGTGTAGCTTTGCTTTTGTTGCAGCTTTTCTTTTCAGTGCTATTTTCCCTAAGTTTCAAAATTGATTCCCTCTTTTGATTCCCATGCTTTTTTTTGTGAATCTCTTCTTTTTCTCCTCTCACACACTCACAGCACAGCATAGAAATCCTATTCATCCAGTAAGTTTAAATGTTCTCCTCTAAAAGGCAAAAAAAATAAAATAAATAAAATAAAATAATGCAAATTCAGAGAACTGGGAATGAGAAATGGTCAAGAGCAAATTTCAGTGTGAAACCCATTGGGTTCTGGTATGCTGGCCTTTGCTCACTGTGCCGCCCTGAGGCAGTTGACCTCATCTGTCTTCAACTAATGGATGGAGGAGAACAAAGAAGTTATAGACAGTGCCCTTCCAACTGTACACATTGTTTTCCTCTCAGACATCCTCTGTACAGTGACTTTCCATGACAAGCCCCTCTAAGCTGTGACTTCAATGGCATCAGAGCCCTACTGACTAGTGTGTGGACTGTTCTTGTTTGTATTATTCAAGACATGACCTTGATAGGGCTGTGTGGATGTTTTATTCCACAATCATCAAAGCAGACAGCGTGCTTCTCCAATGCTTTGTATGAGAAAATGAATGGGGAAAAGACAAGAGCTGGAGATTTTGACGGGCCACAAAACGTAATGTGTCACCAGCAGCCATCACTTTGGGTTAGTGTTATGATGTGTCTAAAAGTGCTTTCAGGATGTAGACTGATAGACCTTCTGAAGGGGCTTCAGGCAAGAAGTTAAGGCGAGACAACCCTCAGTCTCGGAAGAAGACAGTTCTCGTCTGGTTTTGCTATAGGGCCTAGACTTTACATTGGACATCAAGTGGCGTATTGTATTTAATGGGTTGAGGAATCTTGCACGACCTGTTCAAGTTTTTTTTTTTTTTTAAAGCTACAGATGTCCTCTGGCAAGCAAAATCTGAATTAAATGATTAAAGGTATATATTTTACCCCAAAATTAAAATCATGTCATTGACCTCCTCTGCTTACAAATGTGTAGGACGTTATTCTGTGGAACAGATAAAAACAAAACAAAAAAAAGTTTTGAGTGTTTTTTTTTTCTTTTTCGTTTTCGTTTTGTCTTGTTTTGGTTTGGTTTGGTGAAGTAATGATTAGCTGATGACAGAATTGTCATTTGTTTTAACAATTAAAATAAACTTTAGTCTTGGGGAAAATGATAAAATCTTCCAAACAAGTTGACTATGGCACCAAAAATCGCACAGAAGTGGGAAAATATATAATGTCTGATTAAACATATGAACATATTTATAAATCAATATTTATATTGCACTTTGATGTTTTTCCTTCTCTTCACGAATGAACAGACTCGTGTTTCACTCTTTGGTTGTGACCCACCAGTTGAAAACCACTGAATTGTTCTGTTTCTCACCAATCATACTCACATGTGTGCCTGTTTCTTCCCACTCTTTTTTCAGAATATGTTATAGGTCCACGAATTCCAAGAAAATAAATAGAAAAAGACTAATTTTTTACACTCCAAAGTGTCAGAGCCCCCCTGACTGTGGTCCATTTGCACCCCTGTGGGAAGTGTCCGCTCATGATTTCCCATGTACAAATGTGTTTGAGAGTTTCTTGTCATCGCTAAGAGGTGTTTTAGTGCCATTACAGGGTTTCCGTAGCCTGGAAATGGGGGTCAGGTATTAAAGATGCATCCGTCACAAATCTCAGTCCATAAATACAACACTTTATATCCCCCATCTGCTGGCGAGATGCTGCAAAATAGGGCTGCTTTTCTCTGCCCGTTCTTCTCTTTCATTCACCAGGTATGGATTTGAATCTGGACTAGCCATCCTCCATATTTTATAACATCAATGAAAGGAAGCTGGCTTCACACTCAATCAACTTGCTGCCTCTAAGCCCTGGAGAGAACATGCTTAGACAGAGAGAGATAGAGAGAGTGAGAAGAAGTGAAATACAGAGAGAGAGAGAGAGAGAGAGAGAGATAAAAAGAGAAAATGGGAAGCAGGGAGAGTGGTAAAAAGAGATATAAAGACTGAGAGAAGACTGCATAGTCTTGTCGTGTTTTGTGGCTCTGGGTGCTGCTCTGTTTGCACTCCACGGCCCGTCTTGACCGGGTCATCGGTTGCTTCTGCTAGATAGCTGCTAGGACAAATGCATGCAGCGAGAAAGTGGGGTGCATTTCACAAGCTGGCCATTTTTCTATGCCAATAGGTTGGTTGTGCGTGCTCGGCACTGCCTTCTTACCAAATGGGATCGAACAAAGGGCAGCACAGTTGCTCTTTCAGAATTCAGAAGGAGAATTAATGAATTTCTTGTTTCCAAATGGTTTCTGTCTATAATAGTTTATGCATTTATCATAACAAGATAACTGTTTGATATTAATGGATTTTAAAGGTCAAAGTCATGCTTTAAGATGCTATTTGTGATTCCCAAAACTTCCCAGATTAGAGAGGAAAATATAACTTATATACTTTCCTCAATATTTCAATATTCACTTAGATTATTGTTTGTCCTACTTCTCTCTTGTGACAAAACAACAGCATTTGGGACATGGTGCACATTGCATTCCTTATTGCTGTGGTTTGTTTTAGAGACTTTATAATCTGCTTTTATTCTTAGTTCAATGGCAGTTTGTATTATGGTAATGCCAGACATTACATTTGGGAAAATAAAAGTCCTGTTAATCCTCAAAAGTGTGTCCTTTTTGTGGGTTGTGTCAAACCCTCCCCCAGTTCTGGCACAAAACACGTTGGCACTGTATGTTCCCCTTCCCCCTTTTTGCTAACACTCCCAAGAGTGGTTAGCAGTGGTTAGCATCTAGGGAAACATGGAAAGCAGGATGCATTTTGCACACAAACACAACTGAAAAGTTGCTAAACTGAAAAAAAAAAAAAAAAACTATTTTAGTGTTTGTGCAAACTAAAATAGCACCTCAGTAACACTGGGCGATAATGCTTATTGATGCTGACAGGGTGTTGGTTCCCATGGGTCAGGACTGTTGAAGAGCTGCGTGGCTATAACAGCCCACACAATTTGGCCAGGCCTCCTCCACCTCCAACCCTTCTCTCTCTTGATGCCCACAGAGGGAATAAGTACTGGAAGACATGTAGCCACAGCAGAGCAGGGAGAAATCCTCACCAGCTTATCGTCCTGTGCTTGCGGCCATTGATACCACATCTGTATCGGCCAGATCTGCCTTGCCGACCGCCCAGATTATAAAAGGTCTCTCAGAGTTTGGAACAGATAGTCTTCTCTGGCTTATCTACATTATAGATGGCTTTCCTCCTAGTCTCATAGTAGTGTTAGACTTACAATCAGCAGCAACTGATCTCGACAGAACAGGCCGAAATAGCTTTTATCCTCGTCTTTGGATTTGTATTGTTTTCCAATTAAAAAGGCCCTGGAATTGTGCCCTGACTTTGTAATTTCCATAAAAAATTGCGATTAAAACAAAGAGTGTAGATCAAGCGTCTTTAATTGAAGAGCGCAGGCAAAATATGACCATATATGTTTATATAGTTAGTGATCTGTTTTGTTTTGCTTTTAAGCAACTGCTTATTCAAATAAAGAGCAAAGCAGAATTGATATTGTGACTAGGAACAAAAACAAATTCAAATGTAAATGAATTGAGACAATTTACACACACACAGTGAGAGAGGCAATAAAAAGGGTCTGTGGAGGTGGTTTTTTTCTTTTCGGAGACAGTTTCTATATTTTTATATTAATAAATGAGAGTCTGACCAATGAATTATTAGTCTGACCTATGAATTATTACAAGTCTTTACTTTTACTTTTTGATCAATATAATGCATCCTTTCTGAATAAATGAATAAATAAATCTTATTGAACCCAGACCGTTAGTGTAAATATCAACACTATTTATTAGATAATCCTGATTTGTTTCATTCATTAATTAGCACTTTTTTTGGAAACCGACTCAGATATGTTCATACTAGGTATAATGAAGATCTTTGCAGAGTTTTCTGCTCTGTAAATGACTTCCTTGAGGTTAGGAGAATTCGCTCAAGAAGTACAATAAGGAGAAGGGGACTTAGGGAATGAGCTGTATAGGGCGAATAGGGCGAAGGTCTTGATTTACTGCCATCCATCAAAGCAAGCCAGCTGCTGGCCTGGCAGGCAGAGGGCACCAGTAAAGCCAGCAGCTTCCATGAGACAAAGCCTCTCTGGCTGAGGCTTGTCATTACCGCCGCTGCAGGGTTATGCTGTCTGGGACCATCTGTATTAGCAGGCCGTCTGACGGAGCTCCCAGAAGAAGCAGAAATTTATCCACATGACTCTAGCAGGCATTTCCCAGGCTGTAATTAAGCTCCTAGTATTCTTTGATAATGTAAATATTCTTTGCTCGCTTTCTGTATATGATAGCGTTATAAATAGTAACTTACAATGTTTTTCTTAAATTCACGTTAAATACAAAGTCAGTCATATTAATATTTTACAACATGACACCAATACATGGTACTTTTTTTTTCTTTCAGGATTCTTTGGTTAAAAGAAAGTTCAAAAGAACAAGTCTTTAATGTTACTTTTGATCAATATAATGCATCTTTTTTGAATAAATGAGTAAATAAATCTTACTGACCCCAGACTTTTGACTGTTAGTGTAAATACCAACACTATTTATTAGATACCCCTGATTTGTTTAATTCATTAATTAGCACTTTTGGAAACAGACACAGATATCTGTTCTTTCTAGGTATAATGAAGATCTTTGCAGAGTTTTCTGCTCTGTAAATGACTTCCTTGAGGTTAGGAGAATTCGCTCAAGAAGTACAATAAGGAGAAGGGGACTTAGGGAATGAGCTGTATAGGGCGAATAGGGCGAAGGTCTTGATTTACTGCCATCCATCAAAGCAAGCCAGCTGCTGGCCTGGCAGGCAGAGGGCACCAGTAAAGCCAGCAGCTTCCATGAGACAAAGCCTCTCTGGCTGAGGCTTGTCATTACCGCCGCTGCAGGGTTATGCTGTCTGGGACCATCTGTATTAGCAGGCCGTCTGACGGAGCTCCCAGAAGAAGCAGAAATTTATCCACATGACTCTAGCAGGCATTTCCCAGGCTGTAATTAAGCTCCTAACTGTGGCCCCGCTTGCCAGGCTTGAGCACAAGGAGACCCAATCCTGCTCATTAGCATGGCACCCAGAGTCAAAGTGCTAACGTTGCTATAATTACAGCCCAGGCTCTAGATCCAGAACACATTGACTTTGGTCTGCGGCTTTATCCTTAGCGCTTCGCTAGCTCTACCCAAACTAACCTCCTGGCAGATCGACTTGCAGATTTAGAAATGTAACTAAAGTGAAGCTAGAGGAGAAGTTTTGATCGGCCCTACAACGAACGGATAGGATGCTAGGCATCATTGATTGTGTGCATGTTAGCGTGTGGATAAGGCTGTGTTTAAGTGTCACACAAGTGATTTACCTGCTACACCAGTTGCCAGCAGTGGTTGTGCTTTAGCTGGAAGGCCTGCAATTAGCAAAATGATGCGTTTAGAGCCAATCCAGTGCTTTGATCCAGCTGGCCTGGGTGTAAAGACATTTTTCGCTGTCCAGGCTAGCTGATGTAGATTTTTGCACAAGTTGCTAATGGGTACATCAACCAGACTAGATAACTTTTTTTTTGTGAGTACAGAAAGAGTGTGTGTGTAAACCAGAGATCCCATGAAGACTCCTGAAAGACTCTAAGCTGTAAGTCCGCTCTTGTGACCACTGGGAGCCTGGCAGACATAATAACACCATAATGGTCTCCCAGCTTGCTGTAGGGCTTCTGTGCCATGCTGGTCCCATGACTGGTCTAGGTCAGCCAACAAACCATGTCGGCATATTGAAGCACAGGGACACAACATGGTAGTGTATGCTCTTCCTTTGTATGTGTCATGTGTTGTTGTTCGGTGTCTGCCAGTGGACCTCTGGACAGGCACTAGTCCTCTTCAGGCATTCTGTGGCTTTTAGATGATGATAGCCTGGACTGATCTGGTGCAATTAAAGGGGTAGTACAATACATGTGCAGAATTATACCACTGTTTAGAATTTTTAGGTTAGGTTAGGTTGTTAGTTTGTTTGATTGCGAAATTAATATTTTTATGAAGGACACGTTAAATTGATCAAGGTGACAGTAAAGTTACAGTAATATTTCACAGAATTTATATTTTTACTGTTTTTGACCAAATAAATCCAGTCATTGTATTGTTTCTTTTGAGAAAAAAAAAACCTATCGTCATATCATATAAACAGAAATGTCTTGGTTTAATTTGAAGAAACTATTATAGAAATATACTACTTAATGTAATGATACTACTACTAATAATTAGAGCCCGACCGATATATCGTTTAGCTGATATGAGCCTGTTGCCGATATATCAGTATCGTCGAATATGCCGCCGATATTAATTTTTTTTTTACAGAGCATATAACACAGATAAAATGCTTGAAATGGTATAATTACTTAGTTTGCCCAGCAGAGCGCGCTCCATTGTTTGCTACTGGCAACCTGGATGAAACGCTTTAAAGCTTAAGTCTATGGAAAACCATTGAAATTTTGAACGGCCATATCTCCGTAATGGCGCGGCGAATTCGGGTGGCGACCGATCTAGCGATCCCGGGGGGCTACCGACGCGCGGAGGGTGGCGTTCGAGAGAGCTCCTCGAGCTGAAGGGATCCCCCGAATTTGGTGGTGATCAGCCGGCGCATTCGCGAGATAGTGACACCAGCCAACACTTTCCCTTCAGTAAGGAGGTCTCTTGTTCAGGCAGCAGCATTCAAGCGTCATCTTATTCGGCCGTACGTTCCCCGCGAAGTGGACTTCACATGACATTTCACCATGATTCCAGTTCCAAGGGAACGTACACATTGCATTCAAAGGGCATTAAAGTGCGCGAGATGTGAATTTATATTTATTTACAGAGGTAAATTATGTCACACTTCACACTTCTCTAGTAAGTTCCGTCTGTGTGTGAAGACAGTAGCGCAAATCAGTGAACGAATGTTCCAAAGTGAAATAAACTTAAACGGAATAAAGTTGAATGGAATTGAATTGAATTAAAGTTGAATAAACTTCAATTTTACTGTTCAGTGCACTAATGTCAGATGCATAAAGTTTATTGTTAAATTGTTAAATGCCCTGCCTCCATCATTACATATCTTTGTCACTTCATTATAAGTGTTTGATCACCACATTTGAGTGATCATTGCAAAAAATGTTTTTATGTATATATATTCTGTTTATGTATATACTGTATTCTATATATTGTACCAGTCAAATGTTTGGACAAACGAATGGGAAAGTGTCCAAACTTTTGACTGGTACTGTACTATAATATACACAAAGAATATCGGCCGATATATCGATACCGGTGGTTTTTTTACTCCCAAATATCGGTATCGGCCCCAAAAAAACCCATATCGGTCGGGCTCTACTAATAATAATACAATTATTATTAAAGCATTATTTTTAAAGGAACACTTACCAGAAAAAAAATGTTAACCATAATTTATTTACCAGACAAATTTAAATACATAAAACAGTATTTCTGAAAAGAAATAAAATTATATATATATATATATATATATAATCTATTAATTTGAGATGCTTTTGATTGTTAAAATTGAATGAAACCATTAAAACAACATCCCGAAAAAATGTATTGTGTAAGTTTTATGATTTCATTTAATTATAATAAGTTTAGGTTTTAAAAGTTCTGATGCGTGCAACAAATTGGGATGGCTTCAGGCTTAGCCGATAGTCCTGTTTTCCCTCCCTCTATCTCTGCACTGAAGCCTGGCCACCCCTTCCGCTTGTTTCTGTGAAATCAAATCACATTAATAGCCACTTTGATGTGTCCTTTGTACCTTTTCTGGCCACTAATGCCTAATGACCAATACAATATTATTTGAATCACTTTAGGGTGGCCAAATAGTTTTGTCAAACAAGTTTGCAATTTCTGTAATTGTTAACCATGTAGTCTTCATTTTTTTAATCTTTTTTTTTTCCCTGTGGAGAAAAAAAAGTGTGTGATGTTCATAATAGTGATAATGAACAACGAATGTCCACTTTCATTGGACATTTAATTGGATTTATAGTGATGAGAGGAGAGGAGAGGTGGTCAGCCATGGAATACCCAAACCATCTTTGTTCTGTCAGCTTATTTTAGCAAGATGAGTGGCCCCGAGCAGAAAACAATAGAACATGAGTACTGTATTGATCCCTGAGGGGAAATTCAGGTGCAAACTAGGAGCGACATCAAACAGAGTGCCCAAAAATGTCACTATACATAGAATGCAATTAAGACCATGCGAGAAACAGAGTGCCAGTCGCATCAAATGCATAGCTTGCAGTGTGAATGCATTATGTGGTATTATCATGTTAGAGCATGAATAGGGGAAAAAAAGTCCTTGTTGAATGTCATTGTTCCTCATTGGAATAACCCTCTCAGAAACGTGTGTGTGTGTGTGTGTGTGTGTGAGCATGCATGTGGAGACAGCATTGTAATGTCAAAGCAGAAGGCAAACACGCACAACTGTAGAGCTTCAATGAGCACAATGGTGAAATAAGTTGGTGGCTGAAGGTGCTTCAAGATCGTTGTTCTCCCAGGGCACATTGCTTTCAGTAAAACCAGGTTTATGCAGTTGGCTTTTGTGAATAATTTGTATATAGTGCTGAAAAATCATAGAAAGCATAGCATAGAAAAATACACTGGCCATTGCAAACTTGTAGAACATCTTTTTTGGCTTGCTACACCTCGGCAAGACTTCCAGATACTTGAAGGATTACAGTACCTCCACAATCCTGCTCTAGGCCCCGTTTCCCAAAAGCATCGTAAGCAGTGCTTAATCTCAAACAAAATAAATGACAAAATTTTTTGACAATCCCAGTTTCCCAAAAGTATCTTAACTTTAGTATTTGAAGAACATCATAGAATGAGATGCGGCCACTACCTGGCTACTGAGTGGAAACAGCAACCCTTAGGTAACATGTAAAGCTCAATCTCACATAATGATGTTAAGTGCATTTTTGGGAAGCAAAACAATTCTGTGAAACACAAACGAGAAATGTGTGTTTTTGTCCAGTGTTTTGGACCCCACTGACCTTCATTGTATGGTTAAAACCAGTTCAAACTTTCTTCAAATATCTTTCTGTTTTCTGCCAAAGAAAGAAAATTATACAGTTTTAGAATGACATGAGGGTGAGTGAAACGTAGTCCTTTAACAGCTGCAATACATTGGAAAATGAGACCCTGGACCCTTGCTGGTTTTAAAGACAGAAATACCAACAAATCATTTGTTTTGCTAATGTTTAGCTGTGGCCATTTCCCTTGAATCCCAAAGACAAAGTGCATTAGCGATTCAAAGAGTATGTTCATTGCTCACATTGCTCCAAGACATGGATTGAAAAAAGGTCTTGTTTACATATGCTTGTAAACTACAGGACAATCGAGACCTCAAAACATGCTTGGAGAATTTCTATATTAATTTAGTTAAAAATGTCTACCAGAGGCCATTTTGAGGTCTTAATTTATACGGTTCAGATTTAGACACTGCTAATAAATGTATTACTTTTATCATTTGTCCCAGTGGTTGTTCCTTATGTGGTTAATGCAGTTTTGCATTCGGCAGGAAATAAAACAGATGTAAAGCCTTGAGGCATTTTGCAAGGCTCAGTAAACTGTGCTTCAAGCAATCAACATGACTGAAAACATAGAACAAATCCAAGTTTAAAAATTCAACTCCATTGATCCCACATCAGAGCACATTAAGTGCACAATGGGGCCTTTGTAAAAAAACAATTGATTCCTCATCACAAGGGCTTGTATTTGTCATTATTGGTCAATATGGTAGCAATACACTTTACACGTTTACAATGTTTATTTTACCTAAGATTGAGTTGCGCTTTTAATCAGATCTTTTCATTTACATTTAGGTGTTTAGTAGACACTTACCCAAATGAAGAGTTCTGCAAAAAAAGTGATTTATCTTAGGATCCTTGTAGAAGAAAACAAAGTGCTTGTACAAAGATGTAGGTAATATCGGTGTGACGATAAGCGATTTATAAGTTGATTTCTCACCGTAGCATTTTCTCAACCAAAGGCATTGGAATTTCAGTTTGTTGCAATTATGCAGCTCACATGCAACAATTGCTTGGTTTAACGGTTTTGTTTCTCTATAATGACTTACTAAGGAGCTGGAGGTTTGTTTATTGACATCTGCACATTGCTCTGATAACGTTAATAGCATAGGTTGGTGGAGCATTGGTAATAAAGTGCTGTGGAATGAACGAAAACGCCCCATAAAAGTTTATTGACTCACACTTGCTGCTCTGAGGTAATTGTTTAGTGGCTCTCTTTTGAATATTAGAGTGAGGCTTTATTGAAGTCATTACTGACTGATCTGAGCCTCGTCATAACAGGTCTTGCATTTGGTGACGTTGCGTCTGCACATTGACTCAGGACCACATTCTCCCTTTCCTAACTCAACTGTGTTTTATGAGCAATTAGCAGATTGCTCTAAGATCAGAATTAAAGATCAACATCTACAGAAATTTGACAGTTGACTTTCAGTCTCAATGCAAATGCAAAAATGCTTCTTCTAATATATATATATATATATATATATATAAATAAATAAAATTCATTGCTGATGTTTCAGCAGCTATTACCCCAGTCTTCTTCTTTTGAACATTTCATCAAAGAATCCATAAAAACAGTTGTATTAAATTGTAATGATAGTTCAAAATATTAGTTTTTATTGTATTTTTAAAAAAGGCAGCATTAGTGAGCATAAGAGACTTATTTCCGAAACATTAAAAACTTTTAATCGGTAGTGTATAATAAAAACACAAAAAATAAAGTAGGAGTACCAGTGTCTCCATGTGAATTGCTTTCTCTTAAACATTCTTATAAGCAGTATGCTATAGAAAGAAATCTGCTGTCTGCATGGCTTCCATATATTATTTCTAAATTGTTCTGGGCATTGGGAGAACAATTATGGGCAAATTGGCTTTTGTTAAATGAATGGGATAAAATGGGTGCACGCATGGTTAATTTTGTGTTTGAAAGATGTCTAGATGTTACTCATCTCCTATGACTGAACTTTGATTACGGTATATAAAATATTGTATTAGGGGTGGAGTCTAATCACTGTCAGCTCTGTTGATTTGATTGGCCCTATTCAGCTGACTCCGAGGAGGAAGCTGTCAGAGGTTGTGAGGGTATAGGCTTTGGCCTATGTGGCCGACAGTGCATTAAAACTGGCATTGATGGGCCAACTCCATCTGCATTTATTTATTCACTTATTAATGCAATGAATTAGGGCCGCTGCCAGGCTCTGCCAAAGTTAGTCTGTCAGACTTGGCACCAAGAAACTAGTTGGGAGATGATGTGGTGAGGTGGGGATTCAAGCGCCTCAGTAAAGCTCCCGACATTAATCTCTTTCTGTCTGAAATCTGACTGAGGCTTTTAACTAACTGGTGTTCATGAATCGAGGCCAGACATTGGCAGCCCCCCTAATCCCTCACAGTTTGAATATGAAGATCTTGGATCAACATTTGCTCACCAGTGGCATCTTCTGTCTTGAACATGAGCCAAACCACACCACTCTAATATATAGAGCTATATGACAGATGAGATGGACAGCTCCTTTCGTAAAATGTGTGTTCTCTAGTGATGAGATGCTCAAACACTGTTTTATTGATTGTGCCAGTTTGGATCCAGCTCATTTTGAAGTACTAATGGAAAACCTAGCGCTTAGTGGTAATGGTGCAATTTCACACCGAAAGCGCCTTGAATGTGAGTCTGGGCAGATTTAAACCAGTAGACCGTGTTTGGTTAATGACCTGTTTTGGTGCCATCCTGTGGGTTTTAACCTTGGTTAAAACTGTGTCCATTATGATACTATTCACTGCCTGATATGCAACGTTTCCTGCCATGTATGGCCTTTTACGAATAAAAAGACGAGAAACGTATAGCATGAAATTGAACAGCATATCGTATGCTGGTCAGCATTTAACTAGTCGTAATTTAAAAAAAAAATACTATTCTGGTATTCAACTCTCAGCAGTCGCATAGTTATTACTCAAACTGTATTTCAAGTTACAAGCAGAGTCGTGCTAGTTAGCTGAAATTGTTAGTCATAAGGGTCACTTTTTTGAAATTGAGATTTATACATCACCTGAAAGCTGAATAAATAAGCTTTCCATTGATTGTTAGGATAGGATGATATTTGGCCGAGATACAACTATTTGAATATCGGGAATTTGAGGGTGCAAAAAAATCTAAATATTGAGAAAATCACCTTTAAAGTTGTCCAAATTAAGTTCTTAACAATGCATATTACTAATCAAAAAATGTTTTCAAGTTTTGATATATTGATGGTAGGAAATTTACAAAATAGTGTATCTTCATAGAACATGATAAGATACAACTATTTGAATATCGGGAATTTGAGGGTGCAAAAAAATCTAAATATTGAGAAAATCACCTTTAAAGTTGTCCAAATTAAGTTCTTAACAATGCATATTACTAATCAAAAATTTTTTTCAAGTTTTGATATATTGATGGTAGGAAATTTACAAAATAGTGTATCTTCATAGAACATGATCTTTACAGTTAGCAATGGAATGGCATAAAAGACAAATCAATCATTTTGACCCATACAGTGTATTGTTGGCTATTGCTAAAAATATACCTGTGAAACTTAAGACTGGTTTTGTGCTCCAGGGTCACATATAACCAATAAAATAAATGTTGTGTATATTAGATAGCAATGTAACACTATGCTGATATTTGTTCAAAAATGTACTGTAGGTTGCTACTGGAAAAGTAGAAAAAGCAGAAGTACTCTGATGCTGCTAAAAACAAATGTAGTAGAGTGACTGCCTTTAGTAAGTTGCACTAGTATATGTGAATATGCGTATATGTTCATAGATGCCTTGTGTGTGGTTCGGGGGATGTTATCCCACAGTATTTCTCCAGTTCTCCACTCTGAGAGCTTTGATGAAACAATGCTCGCACCTCGCTAGAACGCTCCCTCTTCCCTCCATCACTCCTTTCTCTTCTTCTCCCACAGAGAGGGGTGGCATGGGGCTCTGTTTCCCTTTCTAGTGCTTGCTTTTGTTCTGTTTTTCTCTTTTGTTGAGTTTGGTTTGACAGCATGTATTACCACAGCTCATGAGGGTTTGAAGAGACTAGCTCCTAACATTAGCATGGTAGTGTATTTGCTTTCTGCACGCGTAAAGCCATATTTTCGATTCCTTCTGGTTTAGAGGACTCTCTAGAGTTGCTCATATATTTACTGCGGGTAGTCTGCATATATGTTGCGCCAAGCGCCTTAGCTTTTTAAAAATAAAAATTTTATATTATTTATTTATTTGTTTGTTTGTTTATTCGTGTGTGTGTGTGTGTATGTGTGTGGAAATAATACATCATATTGAATAATTTTGAGGGGGGAGGGGGTGTCAACCATCAACCCTGAATGTATTTCTTTCTTTTTTTTTTTGCATTCCTGCCATCAAATCAGTTAACTGTACTCACATTTGCATTGTGAAGAATGAGTTCACCTCAATGTTTAAAGATCACCTTGTTTTTAACCTTGCTGCATTTCACATATCGCCAGAGGCTGTCTGGCATTCAATCATTGAAGCCTCAATCAGATCAATCAGTCCTCTCGGGTACTGACCTGCACATCGATCACCAGTAAGGCCTTGTGATGTGCGAGGTGCTCCACTGCTTCATTAAAAGCCTATTTCGTTGCAATGGGTGACAATGGATTACAATGGAAGCCACCGATTCTGACCTGCCTTAGGCCACTAAAGGCTGATCAGTGGGCTCTCAGCGCCTATAAAGCCACTAACGATTGTAAAGGCTTTATGTTTAGAGCCATTTGCTCTTTTACTGCCATTCATAAATTCACTGAAGATTTTCAGGTGTTGTATCACAGACTTTTCTCACTCACTCATTAGGAAATTATATATATATATATATATAGATAGATAGATAGATAGATATATAGATATATATATATATATATATATAGATATTTATGAAGAGTTCCATTTGCAAAAAACGATAACTCAATTTTATTTTTTTTCAGAAATCACGTTTTTTTATTGCGCATTCCAAGTAATATCAATCAAACTGCAGTTGGGTTGTTTTGATTAAGTAATAATAACCTAAATAAAAACAGGTAATTTACTAAATTAAAATTCATTGAAAGTTTTATGTTGTTTTATAGCAAAAGCAGTCGTTTTTTGGAAAAACCAGATAACTCCACATTTCATGTTTTTTAAAAAAAACACTCGTTTAATCTTCGTAATCTCCTCAGATTACAATGTAGATGCCTGACAAAAGTTGTTGTTGTTGTGATCATAGTCTGTATGGATGTGATTACACGCAATACACGTAGCTTTTCCCTCACTGTAACGCGCTGCTTTTGCAAGGTTCCGTGAAAAAGTTTCAGCCTTTATTTTCCTTTTTTGCCCTGAAGAAGATATCACAGGTTCATCAAGTTCGTCAAAATTATCCATCCTCAATCACTTTTAGTCAGCTTTGACGAAACTTCTCTCAGCTAGCACGTCTTTTCAAAGTGAAAGTAGCCTTGTCACCTGACCTGAATACAGCGCGCTGATTCGCTAAAATGGACTTATCGGCTTCTGTTCAAAAACAACAACAAAAAACTGTTCTGCAGTAAAACGTGAACTTGCGATGCCTTGAAAGTGGACAAAACCGGCTTTTTTGACAAAACGTGTTTAGGGTTCAGATCACGCTATATGTGGAGAATAATGCACGGCAATCAGCTCTTTTTTTAAAGTGGCATTTATCGGTCTTTGCAAATGAACTCTTCATATATACGTATATATATATATATATATATACAGTGGGGAAAAAAAGTATTTAGTCAGCCACCAATTGTGCAAGTTCTCCCACTTAAAAAGATGAGAGAGGCCTGTAATTTTCATCATAGGTATACCTCAACTATGAGAGACAAAATGAGAAAAAAAATCCAGAAAATCACATTGTAGGATTTTTAAAGAATTTATTTGCAAATTATGGTGGAAAATAAGTATTTGGTCAATAACAAAATTTCATCTCAATACTTTGTTATATACACTTTGTTGGCAATGACAGAGGTCAAACGTTTTCTGTAAGTCTTCACAAGGTTGTCACACACTGTTGCTGGTATTTTGGCCCATTCCTCCATCCAGATCTCCTCTAGAGCAGTAATGTTGTGGGGCTGTC
>NW_015505196.1:5114937-5116385 GCF_001515645.1 Sinocyclocheilus grahami | reverse complement strand
AAAAAAAAAATGTTTTTTTATTGTGGGGGAAATTTTCACATTTCTGGGGTCGTCCTAGTTGGGTAAACCTCTATAGTGGTAAACAGAAAATGCAACAGATATAATTTTTTTCTGTTCTCATTTGCAAATAAATAAGTAAATAAATACATTATCAATCAGTCCATCAATCCATCCATTATAGTGTGTCTATGACCTTAGTATAGTGTTTGTGTGTGTGTGTGTGTGTGTGTGTGTGTGTGTGTGTGTGTGTGTATGTATGTATGTATGTATGTACAGTATATATATATATATATACACTTATTAGGGCTGGGTATCGATTCAGATGTTCCGATTCGATATTGATTCACAAGCTCTCGATTCGATTCGATTCTTGGTTGGATTCTCAAATTTTTTTTTTATATTATTTAGTGAATATAGTTTTAATACAAATGCTATTGATATTTCTAAAAAATTAACAGTAAACATCAGATTACAAATGTTGAATTTATAAAAAGAAATTAAGAGCCACAGGCCTGTATTTTAAACCTATTATTTTTTTGTATAGGGTCCTTTTTTAAACAATAATAAGGCCATATAAAATGTTCTTAATTTTTCTGGTAATCAGATGAAGGCATAAAACATTAATTTGATTTATCCTAATCAAATGAAAAAAAACTTTTTTTCTTGGCAAACTAAGTGCTGCACAACAGAGGTTTACTGTTAAAATTAAAAAGAAAACAAATGTGATTATTCCTTTAAAAATAAAGATTTATTAATATGTATTAGTAGCAGTAGTAGTAGTAGTAGTATCATTGTTGTTACACTGAGTCTTAAGACTGCTAAATAGTAATATTTATGATACAGTTTCTTCACGTTAAACTAAACTTTTATTTTGACAGGTTGCTGTGAGGAACTCGCAGCTGCTGTGTATGTGATATGATGGTAGTTTTGTCAAATTAAACGGTAAAATGCTAATGAAGTGACTCTCAGAGCAGCTGAGGATGATATTTGTGTATTCATATCATCATAGTGAGACGACAGAGGCTGAAAACAACGCAAGCGTCGTCCGCGCTTTAGTAAGTGTAGTAAACAAAACAAAACAGTGCATTGCACCATACGCCATTCATTCATTCATTGCGGAAATCATGGCGAATTTACGCATGATGTCGAATGCTTCCACATTTTTAGTATTACTATAGAATTTAACCTGGGCATTGCAAATCACGCATGCTTTGTTCTTGGTTCTTGTCAACAGTATCTCCGCCATGATAAGCACTGAATGAATGACAGGCTTTCTGTTGTAACATTGCGTAAGGTAAATAAGAGTGTGACATCTAGTGGAGAAGACTAAGGATAATATTCACTTTAATCAGATCTTGTTTTAAATGTTTTATATATATATATATATATATATATATATATATATATATATATATATATATATATATATATATATGGGGTGTGATGAC
>NW_015505196.1:5061937-5114686 GCF_001515645.1 Sinocyclocheilus grahami | reverse complement strand
ATATATATATATATATATATATGTGTGTGTTACTTTGAACAACAGAAAACAGTCGCATCTCAGATGAGCGGCAGGAGTCAGATTTAATTTATTACGTGAGGAGAGTCGGGCTGACGAGTGAGGTGAGAAAGACAAGAAGTTGGCGAAATATTTTTATTTATATATATATATATATAGAGTTTCGAAACGAAATACAAAAGCGCCGTGCTTTCAAAATATTTTAGACTTTGGAAGGCCTTTTGACTTTTGTCGTTTATCTTATCTAAACATTAGTTTCTTATTTATTTGTTTGCTGATTTTCAGTGTTTTATATTTAAACTTTTGTGCACGTTATTGATTTTTTTATATTAGGCCTATATCATGGTGTATTTGTATTTGTTTTGTTAATAAATTAAACATTCGATGTTTAATATAAGTGAGTTTGTCGTACTGTTTTGTTGTTGTCAATTCAATCAATTGACGCCGAATTGACGCTAAAGTGAAAGTAAAATGCTCACAGGCATTTACAAGCTATTTAAAAGTGAATAAAAGTGAGGAAAAGAGGGAAAACTCTTATTGAACTACCTCACCGTCACAACCCTACTGGAGTAGTGTGTTTTTCTTTGGGGGTAAGAGGGGCAGACATCACGTTGGCTGTTACGTCGTTTGGGCTGCTTTGCCTTCATTATATCCAAAACTGGTTTCCTAGTTCTAATGAGCCGTTCCTGACGGACTGTCTCTGTGTCGGAGCGCTTTCTCTTCCTTCCAGCATAGACATATGGCAGCAGTAAAATTGATGAAACAGAGCAGCAAACCAGCGAGTCATTTCTTTCAATACTTCAGCCATTTCGTTTCTTTAAATAGGATTTTCTTTTTTCCTTAACCCCTAATTCTTTTTGAAGGACTCAAGATGCTGTGGTTCCCGGCTATTACAAGGTCATACATCTTAAACATGAGGACTGAATGTCTGAGCATAAAAAGCGAGTGTTTCTGTCAGATCAGATATTTGGAGATCTGCTGTGTTTGCCTGTGGCTTGGCTGAGGGAGCTTCAGAGATGTTCTTCTAATGCCTTTGCCTCTTTTACTCTTTGAGTTTTTAATAGCCAGAGAAAAAGCTATTTCCTTTCTGAGTAAGCTTAACATCATATATCATAAATATCTCAAAGCTCTGAAGATAAATCGTTAGTTTCTTTGAAATCCTTGGTTATATAAGTATAATTTTGCTTTGCTGCTGAAATAGATTCATAGATGCTTTGCACAATTGAACCACAAACGATTTGGATTTTGTCACAAACTTCCACTGAGCCTCTCTGTTTACTCTGTCCTTGGCTTGGTATGTGGTATCTGAGGTAGATTTGCGCCTCACTTTTCACAATAGAATTTTTTTTGCATTCTGGTGTTGAGAATTGTGTCCACTATGAGAGTTTTCTCACACCCAGGCTGACTTACTAAAGAGATTAAGGCAAACAAATAAACTTATCCAGCAATGCTATTTCCTGTGGACATTTGGTTGAACTGCATTATGGTCTCACTTGCTTAATTTGCTGCTTAAGTGTTTAGAAATTTGAATCTGAAGTGGCAAAATGATTCATAGATTGTAACTGCATTTAAAGACTCTTGCATTCCCACAGAATAGGATCAGAAGTTTGATCCATATTGTGACTCAATACTGTCGATATTTGCATGCTGGAGGGCCGTACACTCAGATGGTGCTCTCTTCTCGCTCATTGACAAAATAGATTTGCATTTCCTGAAGGAAGCAGTGCTTGTTAGACAATTAAAGAGAGTTGTGTGAAATCCCAGAATGCTTAAGGTTTAAGATTTGGTTGCTGCCTATAAATTGTTAAATGGATGCAAGAAAAACAAGACATGATTGATTCTTAAAAATCCAAAATGGTAAACCTAAGATTCAAATGAGGTAATACAATATAAAATGCTAATTTAGTAACAAATTATAAAATATTAAAATAATGTCATTTTCACTCAACTGGGTCTCCCAAAATGAGTGAAAAGTTCTGTAATGCTAAGCTTTTTCTTTATATGTAATATCTGAGATGTTAAACCATTATTGTATCACAACCGCAATATCTGTTTAAATAATCACAATAGTCACAGTATCTTAAAAATGTAGTACTCATTGTGAAAAAAAAGACTACTGTACTAACAATTAAAAATTATTTTAGATTAACAATTTAAAATAATTTAGGTCTTTAGGAAACTCCATAAACAAATAAAAGGAGCATTAAAAGCATTTTGATATTCACAGTGCTGCTTAACTGTATACCACCAGCAAAATCATTGTGAATGCAGTATAACATGAACGTTGAACCCCACTGATTTTAGTCCAGTTTTATAGCATAGACTGCATATGCATGAAGAGAATAATCTGCTGAATTATGAAACCCATGACCCTTTATGCATGTGCAGATTTACTCAGCCTCGTTTTCAAGCCCATAGCTACCATCCCTTTGTTCCTGAACCAAAATTTGTGAGGATACCAACTTTCAGTTTTTAGAGCAACACTAAAGCGAGGCTTTGAATTGCAATTCTGTCTGTGCTGTTATCCCTCAGGAGAGAGTGTAGGTGTGATCGTAGACAAAGGTTAGCAAGCACTTACTCACTCATATTAAATGTTTGATGGATACTGCATAATGCAAACAGCCACTGTTCTTCTCAGCAGTGTGTGTGTTTATAGTAGTGAACTGTTTCGTTTTGAACTGGATGTATAGCCGAAGTTACATTTATTTTTTCTTTCACACTTACTGTTAGAATGCAAACTACGACATTCAAGTGGCGATAAGCAGATAAATATTTTCTGCTCTGAGGCACATGAACTATGGAGACATTTGGAAAACACACAAGAACAAGGGCAAGGCACATCTGTGTCACAGATTCAATTTCATGGTAATGATTCAGAATAATTTCTAACACTCACATTAATGTTTTCCACTTTTTGTTTTTGAAATGTCAAATAGTTAAAAAAATAAACATCCGCTTGTATTATGTCACAAATATGACTCTTGAGCATTGTTAAACAGTCTCAGAAACATAGTCTGAAAGTCATCAGTGTCTTCAAAGCAGATGTGAACCATGAACTTGAGCTTTGCATTAATCTTCACATGTACTGTCGTGCAATATGGCATTCCATATGCTTATATCCTCTCAATCTGCATGGGAAATGCGAGTTTGACCCCAGACGTGATTTGAAAGTGGAATCTCACTCTGTTTCTCATTGCTGAGAAGGACAAGACTGCTGAGGTCTGTTATCTGGCCCTGAGACGCCTCACAAGTCGGACTCTCTCTGCCTCTCCAAGAGTGAATGGCAGATTGAGGTTGTTGCAAATCCCAACACTAAAGATGACATGTTCTCACCTTCACACTCAACCCTTTGACCCCGAGCATTGTGGGATTTGGAGTTGACAGAGTGATGCCTTGCCCAGTGATGAATTGTCCTCTAAAAGCAGGCCGGTGTTGGGCCAGCAGTGTCCCTCTGCCTCTGGAATACCCTGGTAAGATAATAGCCGGTTGATGTATTGTGCGCTGGAAGGCAGCCAGGGTGTTCTTTGTCTAGCTTCAGTCCGTTGTGACACGGGTTACAGAAGGTCAAGTTCAAAACAGGACATCTCCCATCACGGCTCTGACTCACACGCACCGCTTGTATAAGTTGACCGAACCAGTTTCAAATGGCACGTCGGTCAATAAGCTGTTTATGAAAGAGGAATGTGTGTTATATTGGCTCATCTTGTCTTGTTTCCCCCAGTGCAGTTTTGATTCACACACAGTTGTAACCTTTCAAAATCCATTTCCATGAAGCATAGTAGCCACATCTGAATTTAAGATGAGCTTGGTAAACATTTGCGGGTACCTAGCAGAGCTTTGTGAATTGCTCGTTCTGTTTGCCTGAAGTATGGCCTTGGTATTTTCAGGAGCTGTTTATGTATAGTAGGATTTGTGATGTTCAAAGGGAACCAAGCGCTGCAAACTGTTTTAAGAACAAAAGAGATGCATTATGGGACACTGAAAATTACACTTTTTTAAAAAAAAATAAATAAATAAATGTTAAGTTCTGTTTCAGACAGCCAATCAACACTTTGTACACATAGCAACTTTGTGAAAATCAGAGCTTTTCTCCTAAATCAATACATTGTCTTCCCAATCTGGCAATAATGCTTGCACAGTTTTTCTACATTACGGAAAAAGTTGTTTGCACTGTTTCCTTCAACTAAATTTGTGAGCAAACCATGCAGTGTCCATGTTGATGTTCTCTTGATTTCTATTTAAATTTTTTGCTTATGTGAAAGTGCAATAATTCCAATAAAAAATTGTGAATGAATGTATGAAATGGCAATAGTCATGATTAAAAATCGGGATTATATATTTTTTGAGCAAAATAACCATGATTAACAGTTGAACCATTATCATGCAGTCGTAACTTGATGGTTTCCTAAAAATGCCGAGCTCATGGTGCGATACACAGCGCATCGGCCAAAGACCATCTGATGTCCATCTGCATCCATCTGACGTGTGGGTACACAGACCAAAAAATTCAAGAGTAATGCAGAGAGAATGGAAGAATGTGCCCTGTGTCAATTTCATGAAGCTTAAATGCAATGTAGAGGGGACCACAAATAGTCGACGATTCAATGCTTCGATAGGAGGAGCCTGATTCGACTACCAATCTTACAGTCGAATATTTGCGGGGTGTAGAGCTACCGGTTTTCTCCCAATAAGTTAATATACAGCCTATTAAAATAATGCTGTAAATAAGAATCTGAAAAGAAAGAAGCTTTAAATTAATATTTTAACGTGCGTGAATAAATCCAACCACCCCTATAGATTTAAGTTTCACTTTCCATAATTCGTGACCAACAGAGCAGCATTTTGGCGGCAGGGATTTAAAACTTTAACAAGACTCAAATTGACACAGGTAGAGTGAAAGACTAGATTTTTTCGATCAGGTAGGGTACAAGTGATTTCAAAACATTTCAGCCGGTTTATATATATCGTGTATACATTATTTATCTCGTATAAGATGCATTTGGTTGAGTCAAGTGCTTCATTGTAGTACTACGGTGATTATCTCTTCAGTGCGCAGCGCGAGCAGGACAAACAACAATGCAGAATATTAATAACTATGACAGGGACTGTCATATACATAACATTATAATGAGAACACTATTATCATGAAACGCTGTGAATTTTTAGTTTAGTTGCTGTGTTTCTGCACGTTGTTGCATGAAGAACACGTCCACAAAAGGAGTTCATTCAGAGCCACGCAGACATTTTCCCTGTGTGTTAACGTAATTATGACTGTCGAATGTCTGACTTGACTCTCGGTAATGTATTTTGCCCCGCCCCCAAACATATGATTTGACTATCAGTCGACTATCAGCAAAATTCAAAAATACTGATCTGACTATGAAAATCCTTAGTCGGGGACACGCCTACAATGTAGACAATGGTGGATTGTTATTTACAGCAGTTGATACATTCACAACTTTTCTGACACTTATAGTACTTTGCCTGACTTTAATTTATCAAGATACAGAAGTTTTTGCACCTTTTCTACTCACACAGGCACTTTGCTTGGCACCTTTCTGCAGCATTCTATAAGCTTCCTCCACACGTTTAATCCCTAATGGCGGCATAGCACTTAAGCTGGTGTACAAGTCATTCCCTGATTTCTCAGATTTCTCTCTCTCTCTCTCTCTCTCTCTCTCCTGCTCAACATATGTTGGCACCCCCACCTAGAGCAGTTCTTCAACCGTTATATGGCCCATTTTACATTTCTGACTGCTGTGGAAGAGCACTCTGACTGTCCACCCCTCACCTGTAGATGTGATTAATTGCGTTTCATAACGCCCAGGAGGCCATCGGTGCTGCCGGAGAATCCAATGAACTTGTTTGAGTATACGACTCTCCCGCATCATTTATTTGATTTTTATTGCAGGAATGAGCTTGAAGAATCTCCTTAAAGATCTAATGTGCTTTAAAAACAGTGCTGCAAGCGTATGATGTGCATGTTTAGATTGGATTGCGTCTTTCAGGTCGGTTCACAGCTGCCAGCAGCAGACACTTTTTTTTTGTCTTCCTTTGTTGGAAATCATTAAGTTTATTTATTTATTAATTAGTTTGTTTGTTATTAATACTTTGTATAATGAAACACAAGTAAAACTTTAACAAACAAAAAGGTATTTAAGTAAAACATTTTTAAAAGTAAAACTGGAAAATAAATAAATTAAATAAATAATTAAATATAATACGTATTTGTGTGCATTTTCAAAACAAATACAATTTTCAGGTCTGTGCACAAAAATCAGATAATCTTTTTTATGTTTGCATTAACAGACTAAGGAATGAATATGACAAGTCTCTTTTGCATTCTATCCAAATTGACAGCTTACAACTGTAGACAGAGGTTAAGTTGTATTTATTCCAACTTAACATTCCTTTAGGCAGGGAAATCTGAATAGAGCAATTATATTGTATGAGTATGTAATTCCATCACATAGACATGTAATTCATTTAACATGGTCCCCAGAAATGAAATCATTTGGCTGCAGAGCAAGTCGACAGGGTCAAACATGCCATATCAAGAAGCTATCAACCCATACATCCATAACAATGTGAGTGTAAATAAAAAAATAAATAAAAATTACTAACTCAGCGCCCACCCCAGTCGTAGCCTCAAACTGAGTAATTATTTAACATGGGGATATGATTAAAGGAACGAGAGATTTCATTTTACTGTGCAGAATGATTAGAGCTATTGAATCACTGTTCAATTTAATTAAATTGCCTTTGTGATTCAATTTTTGCTGTGGGTGTAAGGGAGATGGTCTGGCCATTAAAATGTGCGATTGATTGATGAATTTTAATCTTGACTATGGTCAGGTCGACAGAGAGAGAGCGAGCGAGAGGGAGGTTAAAAAAAAGGAGATGATTGTTTTGTGCTTTATATCTTGGCAGATTAAATTATTTGTTCTGGTTTGTAATATTTTGATTCAGTGGGTAATTCATCTTTTGATTTAATGGACATCAAGATTTTTGCTGTGTTGGTACTACTATACGAAATTAGAGTTTGCATCTGAAGTGAATATTTTGCTTTTGTAAAACCATCGCTCTTCATTTACCTATTTGTTTCTGCATATGCATACATAAATATTTAGTGCTCAATAGTACAGTGCTGTAAATAATACAGTCAAAACGCTTGTATAAGTTGACCGAACCAGTTTCAAATGGCACGTCGGTCAATAAGCTGTTTATGAAAGAGGAATGTGTGTTATATTGGCTCATCTTGTCTTGTTTCCCCCAGTGCAGTTTTGATTCACACACAGTTGTAACCTTTCAAAATCCATTTCCATGAAGCATAGTAGCCACATCTGAATTTAAGATGAGCTTGGTAAACATTTGCGGGTACCTAGCAGAGCTTTGTGAATTGCTCGTTCTGTTTGCCTGAAGTATGGCCTTGGTATTTTCAGGAGCTGTTTATGTATAGTAGGATTTGTGATGTTCAAAGGGAACCAAGCGCTGCAAACTGTTTTAAGAACAAAAGAGATGCATTATGGGACACTGAAAATTACACTTTTTTAAAAAAAAATAAATAAATAAATGTTAAGTTCTGTTTCAGACAGCCAATCAACACTTTGTACACATAGCAACTTTGTGAAAATCAGAGCTTTTCTCCTAAATCAATACATTGTCTTCCCAATCTGGCAATAATGCTTGCACAGTTTTTCTACATTACGGAAAAAGTTGTTTGCACTGTTTCCTTCAACTAAATTTGTGAGCAAACCATGCAGTGTCCATGTTGATGTTCTCTTGATTTCTATTTAAATTTTTTGCTTATGTGAAAGTGCAATAATTCCAATAAAAAATTGTGAATGAATGTATGAAATGGCAATAGTCATGATTAAAAATCGGGATTATATATTTTTTGAGCAAAATAACCATGATTAACAGTTGAACCATTATCATGCAGTCGTAACTTGATGGTTTCCTAAAAATGCCGAGCTCATGGTGCGATACACAGCGCATCGGCCAAAGACCATCTGATGTCCATCTGCATCCATCTGACGTGTGGGTACACAGACCAAAAAATTCAAGAGTAATGCAGAGAGAATGGAAGAATGTGCCCTGTGTCAATTTCATGAAGCTTAAATGCAATGTAGAGGGGACCACAAATAGTCGACGATTCAATGCTTCGATAGGAGGAGCCTGATTCGACTACCAATCTTACAGTCGAATATTTGCGGGGTGTAGAGCTACCGGTTTTCTCCCAATAAGTTAATATACAGCCTATTAAAATAATGCTGTAAATAAGAATCTGAAAAGAAAGAAGCTTTAAATTAATATTTTAACGTGCGTGAATAAATCCAACCACCCCTATAGATTTAAGTTTCACTTTCCATAATTCGTGACCAACAGAGCAGCATTTTGGCGGCAGGGATTTAAAACTTTAACAAGACTCAAATTGACACAGGTAGAGTGAAAGACTAGATTTTTTCGATCAGGTAGGGTACAAGTGATTTCAAAACATTTCAGCCGGTTTATATATATCGTGTATACATTATTTATCTCGTATAAGATGCATTTGGTTGAGTCAAGTGCTTCATTGTAGTACTACGGTGATTATCTCTTCAGTGCGCAGCGCGAGCAGGACAAACAACAATGCAGAATATTAATAACTATGACAGGGACTGTCATATACATAACATTATAATGAGAACACTATTATCATGAAACGCTGTGAATTTTTAGTTTAGTTGCTGTGTTTCTGCACGTTGTTGCATGAAGAACACGTCCACAAAAGGAGTTCATTCAGAGCCACGCAGACATTTTCCCTGTGTGTTAACGTAATTATGACTGTCGAATGTCTGACTTGACTCTCGGTAATGTATTTTGCCCCGCCCCCAAACATATGATTTGACTATCAGTCGACTATCAGCAAAATTCAAAAATACTGATCTGACTATGAAAATCCTTAGTCGGGGACACGCCTACAATGTAGACAATGGTGGATTGTTATTTACAGCAGTTGATACATTCACAACTTTTCTGACACTTATAGTACTTTGCCTGACTTTAATTTATCAAGATACAGAAGTTTTTGCACCTTTTCTACTCACACAGGCACTTTGCTTGGCACCTTTCTGCAGCATTCTATAAGCTTCCTCCACACGTTTAATCCCTAATGGCGGCATAGCACTTAAGCTGGTGTACAAGTCATTCCCTGATTTCTCAGATTTCTCTCTCTCTCTCTCTCTCTCCTGCTCAACATATGTTGGCACCCCCACCTAGAGCAGTTCTTCAACCGTTATATGGCCCATTTTACATTTCTGACTGCTGTGGAAGAGCACTCTGACTGTCCACCCCTCACCTGTAGATGTGATTAATTGCGTTTCATAACGCCCAGGAGGCCATCGGTGCTGCCGGAGAATCCAATGAACTTGTTTGAGTATACGACTCTCCCGCATCATTTATTTGATTTTTATTGCAGGAATGAGCTTGAAGAATCTCCTTAAAGATCTAATGTGCTTTAAAAACAGTGCTGCAAACGTATGATGTGCATGTTTAGATTGGATTGCGTCTTTCAGGTCGGTTCACAGCTGCCAGCAGCAGACACTTTTTTTTTGTCTTCCTTTGTTGGAAATCATTAAGTTTATTTATTTATTAATTAGTTTGTTTGTTATTAATACTTTGTATAATGAAACACAAGTAAAACTTTAACAAACAAAAAGGTATTTAAGTAAAACATTTTTAAAAGTAAAACTGGAAAATAAATAAATTAAATAAATAATTAAATATAATACGTATTTGTGTGCATTTTCAAAACAAATACAATTTTCAGGTCTGTGCACAAAAATCAGATAATCTTTTTTATGTTTGCATTAACAGACTAAGGAATGAATATGACAAGTCTCTTTTGCATTCTATCCAAATTGACAGCTTACAACTGTAGACAGAGGTTAAGTTGTATTTATTCCAACTTAACATTCCTTTAGGCAGGGAAATCTGAATAGAGCAATTATATTGTATGAGTATGTAATTCCATCACATAGACATGTAATTCATTTAACATGGTCCCCAGAAATGAAATCATTTGGCTGCAGAGCAAGTCGACAGGGTCAAACATGCCATATCAAGAAGCTATCAACCCATACATCCATAACAATGTGAGTGTAAATAAAAAAATAAATAAAAATTACTAACTCAGCGCCCACCCCAGTCGTAGCCTCAAACTGAGTAATTATTTAACATGGGGATATGATTAAAGGAACGAGAGATTTCATTTTACTGTGCAGAATGATTAGAGCTATTGAATCACTGTTCAATTTAATTAAATTGCCTTTGTGATTCAATTTTTGCTGTGGGTGTAAGGGAGATGGTCTGGCCATTAAAATGTGCGATTGATTGATGAATTTTAATCTTGACTATGGTCAGGTCGACAGAGAGAGAGCGAGCGAGAGGGAGGTTAAAAAAAGGAGATGATTGTTTTGTGCTTTATATCTTGGCAGATTAAATTATTTGTTCTGGTTTGTAATATTTTGATTCAGTGGGTAATTCATCTTTTGATTTAATGGACATCAAGATTTTTGCTGTGTTGGTACTACTATACGAAATTAGAGTTTGCATCTGAAGTGAATATTTTGCTTTTGTAAAACCATCGCTCTTCATTTACCTATTTGTTTCTGCATATGCATACATAAATATTTAGTGCTCAATAGTACAGTGCTGTAAATAATACAGTCAAAAAAAGGGCTTAATACAACTTCAGCATTTTGTAGCGAATCAGCTCGTGGGGAAATATGAATAATTAGAGAATATATAGTGTGTTGGATTGGTCCAGACGCTACAATTTTTAAGTCATGTAGTGTGGTATGCAACATGCCACCATGCTTTCTTTCCCCTTTGTAGAGCATTCATGCTGATTTTCTTCTTGCCAAGGGAAAGGAAAATATGACCTCTCTCATAAGTCTGATTCGTAAACTAATTAACCAACCCCCCTCCCCCCTGATTGCTAATTCCCACAGTTCACCTCTGCAGAGACAGATGCCTCTCCACCCTCCATCCTGACATACCTCTACCTTGTGGTATAAAGGGAAGAAAGCAGTGAATGCGATAGAGGGGAGGGAGGGTGCTGGCCTTGGGCAGGACTCGTTCTGAATGCCATCTGCTTGCATTTGATTTTGTTCTCATTTGTCTTTTCTCTCTCTCGCTCTAACCTCTTAATCCTTGCATTTGCCTCTTTGCATAACAAGACCAAATTCCTGCACCGTATAATGTATCTTTGATTTAATGCAAGGTCCATTTGACCAATTAAATCTGTATTGGTTGGCTTTATTTTTGATGTTCTGCTTGATTTGATTTCAGTTTTGTTTTTAATTACACCTGCCCTTGTTGGCAAGGACGGGCTGTTTGTGCAGGTCTTCGGAAGCCTCGGTCAAATGAGGCGGACAAATGGGCTCAACAACTTTTTTTTTTTTTTTGCTCTGCTGACCTGGGTGGGCAACTTTAGATGTTTTACTTGTCATCCTGCATATATAACTAATAGCTAAAACACTAACCTTTAACATTTAACATTAAGCCTGTAAAGCCTGACATAAAGTATGAACTAAGAGTTTTATTTAGTGGCCTGAACTGAGCAAAATATGCAGTTTGGTGCAGATACTGATAATTATATGGCCAAAAAGTAAAATGAAATTATGATAGCTTGTAATTTAAATTGTAGGATACAATGCGTATTAAAGGGATAGTTCACCCAAAAATGAAAATTCTGTCATTAATTACCTCAATCGTAAGACCTTTGTTCATCTTCGGAACACAAATTCAGATATTTTTGATCCTGAGAGGAAATTGTGGAATAAAGTCATTATTTTTGTTTTCTTTGCACAAAAAAAGTATTCTCGTAGCTTCATAAAATTAAGGTTGAATCACTGATGTCACATGAATTATTTTAATGATGTCCTTACATACCTCTCTGGGCCATGAATTTGGTGGTTGCATTGCTGTCTATGCAGGGTCAGAAAGCTCTCAGATTTCATCAAAAATATCTTAATTTGTGTTCCGAAGATGAACAAAGGTCTTATGGGTTTTGAACAACAAGAGGAGTAATTAATAACAGAATTTTAATTTTTGGGTGAAACTATCCCTTTAATATCAGTTGTCTCTATATAGCTCACAAAAAATAGTAAGATCATAGTAATTGTCACAGTCATAGAGTCATAAGATCTCATATTTATTATGGAGCAGTACAGTGATGATTGAGAGATGTGAAAAAAACATTCCTCAAATCAGGTTGGTAATTTAGAGGTCTTTACATATCAAATATAATGACAGCGTGCTTTTTAAATCACAGCCTTTGATTTGATCATGACAAGCTATATTGTGATTTGTTATTTTGATCATTTTTGCAGCCCAATTTATTTATTTGAATTTTACATTTGATTTAATTAATTATTAACATTACATCAACTCACAAACCCCCTGCAGTTCCCTCACACACCCTTAAGGGTTCGCAAACCATGCACAAGCAGAAAGATCAGATCATCAAGAACACAAAGTCTTGAGCCCGCATCCAAGCCTAAACCCTTGTATGAATCTTAACACAGATGCAGGCATGTGGCACACAGTGCTCAGACACAGAGGACTCAACCTGTCATCTGCACACACTAACTCTCATGTGTGACTAAGCTCTCTTTTATGGTTATGTGGCAGCTGATGAATGTCATCTGCCTCTGCTTCATGCTAAACAGTCACTTCATCCTTCGCTTGCACTCCCTCCTCCTCTGGTTTCACTCACTCACCACGCGCCCTTCCCTTCGCTCACGACAACTGGATGGCAATGGATGGAAAATGCAGACAAAGGTGTCTGGCTCGGCTGAGTGTGAGAACCTTGCCTGCGGCCATGGCCATGCGCAAAGGGAATTACTTCAAAGCTGCAATGGATTGCGGGAGTCGAACACAGACCACTGGGTCACTTACTGCAGCTTGCTCTCATTTGTTGCTGAGCAAATCTAAAGTGCCCTTTTACAATCAGCCTAATCTGTCAAACATACATAGTGATATATAAATGTATAAACAATGAAGTGCGTTTCCAATCCCATTGTTTAATTGGTGAAATGTTTATTTTGGGGAGGAAAACACTATGGGTTATTTCTTAACTTAAATAAGTATTTAGAAATGTACACATTCACATCATTTTCAAAAGAAGTTTACAGAATTTCTCTGGTGTTCCACCAATATAAAGTTTGAGGGTTTGAAATGTTAAAACTTGAGAACTTAATAAAGTGAAGTTTAAGACATACAGATTGGTAACTTGTAGTGTAAATGACTACTACTAGTACTACTACTACTACTACTACTAATAATAAAAACAGTAATCAATTTGAATTATTTTTATAACTACAATTTTATAATTCTATAATTAATTTTATAGTAAAACCTACTACTATTACTAGTACTAAGACTTTTAAATAGGTATTAGTTGGTTTCAGCAGCAACAATATGAGATTTTTCATATGAGATAATATCGCTGTTAAAACTGCCATATATGACAGTATTTGCAGTATAATTTTTATTTGGCCAAGTTGTGCAGCCCTATATCTAAATCATTTTTAATATCAAAATCAATCAAAACATTTACTGAAGAAGATTTAATATTTTATCCATTTACCTCCATATCATTTGATCATTAACTGCCATCTGAGAACCGTAAATATGGGAATATGTTGTTAAATTATTGAAATATTAACCTAAAATCTCAGGGGATACTTCATGTAAATATTTTTGACAGTTAATTCCTAGTTGGCTTGGGTCGAGTATAAGGTCTTTAATTCAGTAACTTGACAAGGATATGTTTTTTTTTGGCTCATATCACGCAAAGAGGTTACCCAATCAATTTATTTGCATATAAATTTAAAGAACACAGCAAGGAACAGCCTGTTTGAATCAGAAACCTTCACTATTGTAAGTAGACTTTGTGAAGAAAAAAAAGCATGTGCTATGAAAGTGTAGTATATATTTCCTTTAACCCTTAAATGCATGAAAGTTTCGCCAATCGTTATTACATATTCAGGTCTTTAGCAACCCGGACCAATATATCCAGCACGGATGGATCTCTAACTGCTGCAATAGCAAAAAAAACTCTCTTGATATTTTAAGAACAATTACAGAAGAATAAAATAAAGCATATTTCATTACCTTTTGAAACTTAAAATGATTCAATTTGAGCAGATGATTTTACCATCGCTGTCATCATCAGAGCGCACTTCCACAGTACATTCGGCATCTGCCTCATATTCATGATCTCAAACATATTCTCAAAACTATTGTTTTCAATGACTTAATATTCAATTGTTTGATCACTGGCAGCTTATTCACCACATCCAGCATCAAATGACAGTGACATTTATATTTCATTGCGTATAGTAATTGCTCTGCAGTAAAGCCATTCAAATCAGTTCAGTTTTTGCTGATGATATTTGTTTGTTTTATGCCTGCCGTAATTATGTGAAACGTCACGTCATCATTGTGTATCAAACAGTGCCACCTTGAAGAAAAAAGATGCATTGCAGATATTGAGTTATCAGATATGTAAATATAGTTGCGCAGGAAAAAAATACTTACACATTTACATACCTCGGGTCTCTAGCAACCCTATACATTTTTTACAAATAAATAATCAGAAAACTGGCATTCTTCTATATTTTACTTTTTTTTTCTTGTTATATTGTTTATAATTAATAGATTGAGGAATACTAAGAAAGTTGATGTCTAACTAAAAAAAATGAAGTAGGGAGAGGGTAGAGAATGATGTCCCGGGTCTCTAAAGGCCCGAGGTATGCATTTAAGGGTTAAGGAAGTGCAGCAGTTCTGTTTGTTCCATCAGAGTAACATTTATGGCATGACTATATATGTGAATGTACAAGCTGTCCTCAGACACATTTGTTAGAATCGGTTGTGTCCTGTAAATGTCAGAGGTCAAGTCACATGCATTTGACTGTCTCTTGCAGACAACCACGGTCCTCAGCATGACTGTATCTTTCAGAACAGTCTGAATGGAGCTCAGAGGAAGAATGAATGAGATAGAGTTGTTTTGTCGATAGAGAAAAGTCTCTTTTCCACCAATTTCCTGGCCAATTTCCTCCAGCTGCATTCTTCTCAGTCTCTGGAGTTGACAAGTATACTCTGAGGCATCTCCCTTGAAGCAGCTACAAAGTGCTATGCTTCATTTCACAATTCATCCTGACTGCTTCAGAATTATTGTCCTTTTTAGATTTCGGGGCTACATTTCATTTATTTCCAGTAAGTTACAAGATCATGACACAAATACTGTTTTGTTGAACATATATAGAGGTAAAAACAAGAAAGAAAGAAATAATTACAAGATATGCTGCTAATTTCCTAAATTTGCTGAGCAGACAGAGACTTCGCTTAGATGTGCTAGAAGTATCATTAGTTTGCAGGCGGAACTTTATATAGCTATTTGTACATAAAGTGTGCATGTACATTTGGGTTAACACTGACAAACATATTATCAGTGCTTTAACAACATCATAAACCCATGATCAGTGATGCAAAATGTTATAAATCAGCTGTAGAAAGACAATAGTGTCATTTTAAGTCGATTGGTTGGTCAGTGTTGGTTCAGTTCAGGAAAATAACTGTCAAGTTTATGAAACAATCTATTTAGCAATAAGTAGCTCAACGGAAGCCAGTAGGTGTTGTTATTCAATTAGGTTTGAGTTTTTTTCTCATTTGATAGTGTCAGTCCCATCAGAAATGCTAGAAAAATGTATATAAACTAATGAGATAAAATTATAGTTGTTGAGGAGAATAATTTGTGTTCCAAAAATCTATCATTAGTTTGAACCAGAGTTGGAACATATCAATTAACCATTCGCAGGGAGCTTGATTGACAGGCGATCTAACCAATCAGAATGCGGATATTATGTGCTGCAGCTGCTATCCACCGTCTTGCCCAACATTTACGGCCGGGCTCCATAGAAATCCATGTTAAAACAGGGTAAAAAAATAAATAAAATAACTGAATTGAAACTTTTTCAATATAAAAATGTTAAAGGGTTAGTTTACCCAAAAATGACAATTCTGTCATTAAGTACTCACCCTCATGTCGCTCCAAACCCGTTAGACCTCCGTTCATCTTCGGAACACAAATTAAGATATGTTGATGCATTCTGACAGCACTCTGACAGTGTGGGTGGTTCCCATAGTGTGGTTCCCATAGACAGCAAGGGTCCTTACACGATCAACATCCAGAAACATAGCAAGGAGATTGGTAAAATAATCCATGTGACATCAGGGGTTCAACCGTAATTTTACGAAGCTATGAGAATACTTTTTGTGCGCAAAAGAAAGAAAGAAAAAAAAACTTTATTCAACAATTCCTCTCCTCCATATCACCCTAGCGCCATTTTGGAGATCATCCTCTGAGCGCAAACAGCGTATGCTATTCTGTGTCAGCTGCACCACACGGATACGTTTTCTACGTTGTTTGTGCTTTGATTTGAACGTAAAACAACGTATCTGTGTGATGCGGCTGACACAGAACAACATAGGCTGTTAGCGTTCAGTGGATACTCTCCAAAATGGCGCTACGGTGACATTGAGAAGACGAATTGTTGAATAAAGTTATTTTGTTTTCTTTTGCGCACAAAAAGTATTCTCGTAGCTTCGTACAATTATGGTTGAACATCTGATGTCACATGGATTATTTTACCGATCTCCTTACTATGTTTCTGGATGTTGATCAGGTAAGGACCCTTGCTGTATATGGGAGGGTCGGAGAGCATGCCCCTCCATATACATCAAAAATATCTTAATTTGTGTTCTGAAGATGAACGGAGGTCTTACAGGTTTGGAACGGCATGAGGGTGAGTAATTAATGACAGAATTTTCATTTTTGGGTGAACTATTCCTTTAAGTTGTGCTGTTGTTGGCTGCCACAGTAACGGAAATAAGCTAAGGAATTCCTTTAAAGTACTTGTTTTGCGTACCAGAAATCTGACACCGGCCCTCCAGGACCGAGTTTGGGCACCCCTGCTCTAAAGTGATGAAACTATGGCACCGTGTGCTTTTTTTAAACCATTTTCATAGGTTTCACGTTATATTGTCGGCTCAGAAAATATGTAAATTAACTTCAGTGGACTTAAACTTGAAAAATGGTGTGTTCCGCCTGATCGGGAGCAGTATATGCACATGTGCGCTCATCTGTTTTCAATGCAGCTAACCTCGCGTCGCTTCATGTCATCTTCCCACTGATCAAACTATGGCAAGACCTTTACTGCAAAAAGACGGTCACTGCGACATTCTAAAGCAGGGGTGCCCAAACTCGGTCCTGGAGGGCCGGTGTCCTGCAGAGTTTAGCTCCAACTTGCCAACACACCTGCCAGGAAGTTTCTAGCATGCCTAGTGTGTCCTGTAAATGTCAGAGGTCAAGTCACATGCATTTGACTGTCTCTTGCAGACAACCACGGTCCTCAGCATGACTGTATCTTTCAGAACAGTCTGAATGGAGCTCAGAGGAAGAATGAATGAGATAGAGTTGTTTTGTCGATAGAGAAAAGTCTCTTTTCCACCAATTTCCTGGCCAATTTCCTCCAGCTGCATTCTTCTCAGTCTCTGGAGTTGACAAGTATACTCTGAGGCATCTCCCTTGAAGCAGCTACAAAGTGCTATGCTTCATTTCACAATTCATCCTGACTGCTTCAGAATTATTGTCCTTTTTAGATTTCGGGGCTACATTTCATTTATTTCCAGTAAGTTACAAGATCATGACACAAATACTGTTTTGTTGAACATATATAGAGGTAAAAACAAGAAAGAAAGAAATAATTACAAGATATGCTGCTAATTTCCTAAATTTGCTGAGCAGACAGAGACTTCGCTTAGATGTGCTAGAAGTATCATTAGTTTGCAGGCGGAACTTTATATAGCTATTTGTACATAAAGTGTGCATGTACATTTGGGTTAACACTGACAAACATATTATCAGTGCTTTAACAACATCATAAACCCATGATCAGTGATGCAAAATGTTATAAATCAGCTGTAGAAAGACAATAGTGTCATTTTAAGTCGATTGGTTGGTCAGTGTTGGTTCAGTTCAGGAAAATAACTGTCAAGTTTATGAAACAATCTATTTAGCAATAAGTAGCTCAACGGAAGCCAGTAGGTGTTGTTATTCAATTAGGTTTGAGTTTTTTTCTCATTTGATAGTGTCAGTCCCATCAGAAATGCTAGAAAAATGTATATAAACTAATGAGATAAAATTATAGTTGTTGAGGAGAATAATTTGTGTTCCAAAAATCTATCATTAGTTTGAACCAGAGTTGGAACATATCAATTAACCATTCGCAGGGAGCTTGATTGACAGGCGATCTAACCAATCAGAATGCGGATATTATGTGCTGCAGCTGCTATCCACCGTCTTGCCCAACATTTACGGCCGGGCTCCATAGAAATCCATGTTAAAACAGGGTAAAAAAATAAATAAAATAACTGAATTGAAACTTTTTCAATATAAAAATGTTAAAGGGTTAGTTTACCCAAAAATGACAATTCTGTCATTAAGTACTCACCCTCATGTCGCTCCAAACCCGTTAGACCTCCGTTCATCTTCGGAACACAAATTAAGATATGTTGATGCATTCTGACAGCACTCTGACAGTGTGGGTGGTTCCCATAGTGTGGTTCCCATAGACAGCAAGGGTCCTTACACGATCAACATCCAGAAACATAGCAAGGAGATTGGTAAAATAATCCATGTGACATCAGGGGTTCAACCGTAATTTTACGAAGCTATGAGAATACTTTTTGTGCGCAAAAGAAAGAAAGAAAAAAAAACTTTATTCAACAATTCGTCTCCTCCATATCACCCTAGCGCCATTTTGGAGAGCATCCACTGAACGCAAACAGCGTATGCTATTCTGTGTCAGCTGCACCACACGGATACGTTTTCTACGTTGTTTGTGCTTTGATTTGAACGTAAAACAACGTATCTGTGTGATGCGGCTGACACAGAACAACATAGGCTGTTAGCGTTCAGTGGATACTCTCCAAAATGGCGCTACGGTGACATTGAGAAGACGAATTGTTGAATAAAGTTATTTTGTTTTCTTTTGCGCACAAAAAGTATTCTCGTAGCTTCGTACAATTATGGTTGAACATCTGATGTCACATGGATTATTTTACCGATCTCCTTACTATGTTTCTGGATGTTGATCAGGTAAGGACCCTTGCTGTATATGGGAGGGTCGGAGAGCATGCCCCTCCATATACATCAAAAATATCTTAATTTGTGTTCTGAAGATGAACGGAGGTCTTACAGGTTTGGAACGGCATGAGGGTGAGTAATTAATGACAGAATTTTCATTTTTGGGTGAACTATTCCTTTAAGTTGTGCTGTTGTTGGCTGCCACAGTAACGGAAATAAGCTAAGGAATTCCTTTAAAGTACTTGTTTTGCGTACCAGAAATCTGTCATGTCTGGTGCTGTATGCATGACTTGCAGCGCTTAAGTAAAAATACTGAGTGTTAAATAATAAAATGATATGTTAAAACGTGTGCTCTTATCATTCTGTGGACAAAATTCAGTGTACTTCACTCTGATCGGGAGCAGTATATGCACATGTGCGCTCATCTGTTTTCAATGCAGCTAACCTCGCGTCGCTTCATGTCATCTTCCCACTGATCAAACTATGGCAAGACCTTTACTGCAAAAAGACGGTCACTGCGACATTCTAAAGCAGGGGTGCCCAAACTCGGTCCTGGAGGGCCGGTGTACTGCAGAGTTTAGCTCCAACTTGCCAACACACCTGCCAGGAAGTTTCTAGCATGCCTAGTAAGAGCTTGATTAGCTTGTTCAGGTGTGTCTAATTGGGGTGGAGCTAAACTCTGCAGGACACCGGCCCTCCAGGACCGAGTTTGGGCACCCCTGCTCTAAAGTGATGAAACTATGGCACCGTGTGCTTTTTTTAAACCATTTTCATAGGTTTCACGTTATATTGTCGGCTCAGAAAATATGTAAATTAACTTCAGTGGACTTAAACTTGAAAAATGGTGTGTTCCGCGGTTGAAATAAAATACTTTCTGATGTTTATTTATGTTTATTTCATTGAATTATGTAAATATGAAAAGACGATCGGTTTGAACAGAGGCAATACTCACGACATATTGCAGAGCCACAAAATGGTATTTATTGTTTGCATTTCTTTAAAAATGACAAAATATGAAAGCTGAGAGTCCTGAGACCTTGTTTCATACCAGAAGTAACCTGTTCTGTCTTCTCTGTCGCCGTGTTGTCAGTTTCCTCTTTACTCTGCAATGTATTTTTCACTGCATGAGAATATGGTGTGTAGTGTGAGAGCAGCATTGTTTGTCGGGGATAGCAACAGCAACTAAGGAGGATGGGTCTTTGCGAAGGGTCAATTACTTTATATGTCCTTTGGCGCATCATTATTGTCTACTTAACACTGTGCTTATATTTGGCACTGTAATATATCCAGGTCTGAATAAACAAATGATTAGGATTTGTTTGTTTTTAGAATTGATAGGACAGTAGCAAGTCATCAGGAAGGAATGGGTAGAAGAGGGGAAAGTGGTTTGAGAATAATCCAAGCTTGATTCACACTTGGATTGCCTGCACATAAGCACCATCGCACACATATATTAGGCTGTATCTCAAATAAGTGATTAGGGCTTTTGGTTTGTTTGTGGTAAGTATTGAGCCATCATATCAGACTGTTCATGCTAAATGCTAAAACGTCAGCTAATAAATGTAAATAACTCACATACAGGGGGATAATAAGCAGGAAGTAGAGTAGAATATGACTGTCGGTTTGTATGGTGTGAATCCATCAAGAAAATTAAAACAGTGTGATTGTTAACAGCTGAAATGCAGTAACGCAGTCTGCAGTTTCAAGACCACATTTCTAGGTCGCTAGTTATTTATAACAACATAACCAATTTTACTCCAATAGAGGATTCAATACTAAAACCAACAGGTGCAAAGATTAGACCCTTAAAAAATATTCAGTATTTAATTTTGATCTCCTCTCCACCTTTTTTTTTTTTACATTTTAGCCAACGTTGAATGTGCAAGGCTTTGCTTTAATGCACTTTATTGTTCTTCTACTGTTCTACCTATAGTGGCTATTGAAAGGGTCTCACAACTACACAGAAAATAACTTACTTCTGTGTTGAAAATTAGATTTTTCCCCCCCAAGAAAACTCAATTTAAAGGGGTCATGAACTGAGAAACCAAAAAATCCCTTGATATTTTCACATATAAGAGGTCATTGTGCTATAAAAATGATGTTTTTTGATGTAAAAACTTGATAACATTATAAGGGGACCTCAGAGAACAGTACAATTAAATAATATAATACAATATTAATAAAAAATACAAGTGCATGAATGAATGAATGAATGAGACATTTAAAATCTGATGACTTCTGCATTAGCTTAATTCATTATTATTTAGTTTGGAGTTCACTGTTTATGGTAAAACAGAGAATGAGTTCTACACAAATATTGTTAGCAGAAAGCATGATCAGATTATCCAAAATGTTTAATGAATGAACACACAAGGAGAGTGGGATGTGTGGAACTGTGTGAGTGACGTGTGGTCCAATTCCATGGAAATCGTTGAGGCCTTCTGCAGAATTTGTTTGTGTGTGACGCACAGCAGAGTGGCTCATTCAATCAAATGTCACATGCGGAACCATGCATTTGATAAATGTTTTTATTCTGATGCATCACCATCAGTGTCAAATCCCCTTTCATTTTTTGTCACACACAGATCATACATGTCAAGCTATGCATATGTTTACATTCAGTCGTTTTCCTGGACTCCTGCCTTGGATCACATTATGGCTTGGCGGAGCACCGAGCCAGTTTAACGTTATTATAGCAGACTGACTCACATAAGCTGACACTGACTGATCATGTTGCACATAGTGTGGTCTCGCCCAATTCATCTGTTTTAAAACAAAGCCCCTTCAATTTATCTGCCGCCTCTGAGCCCGGACAGCATGCTTATTCACTGATAGAGTGCGATAAGCTAAGAGTTTCCCCATTCATTAGCATTAGTTATTCCCCCTGGTCCGAAACCTGTTCAATATTTACACTAGAGAGGATAAATTGAGTTTTTCTGGAGGGGATGCTGGCTACACTACAGACCGAACGCCAAACGCATCCCACTGTCACACCAACCACGCATCTGGACCTGTTGCCTCCAGCGTTCTCCGCATTGAAATAACCATCAGAATGGGATGCCGAGGTGGATAGATAATCTCAGTGGGATAAATATTAATTTGGGTAGTTGAGCTGGTAGTTTGGGACGCAGGGATTGGAACTGAAAAAAAGATCTTCCGAGCTGCCATTATTTACAGTGCGGATGGGGCCGCTCTTTGCCTGAGACTGCATTCATAAATCTCCTCTTGGCTCCGTGAATGTAATCAGGTGCTTTGCAGAGGACACACACTGGCACGACATACTCCATTTCTCTTGTCAACAGCTGAGGCAACTATATGGAGGGGTGTGATGGCAAAACTTGCGCTTTTGGAATCAAAAAAGTGGGGAGATGCATAAAGCAGAAGCCTTTAGTTATCTTCCCACTCAGCCATTTTGAAACGCAGCAAAGCAATGCTTTACCATGCCATGTTTTGCAAACGGGAGAGGACAGAGTTCAAAGAGTGGGCACCGAGAACAATGCTGTTTGTGCCGTATGGGTACGTGTGTGTTAATCTTTTGAACACACACAAATGTAGGCATAGACACTTGCTTTAAAGATTGTCAGGGACCCGAGCATGAAGCGTACCATCTGTCTAAACTACAGCAGCACGGGTCTTTGACACCTCTTTATTCTGTTTCATCTTCACTCGCTGCACATAGTTTTCTCTCTTTATTTATTTTTCTCTCTCTGTCTTTCTTTCTTACTCTCGTTCTTTCACTGGTATGCAGCCTGATCACAAATGCGTTTGAAGGATTGTCTTGTTTTATGCTGCTGTCTTTTGTTGATCTTTTGGCAGAATTTGTAAATGTCTTACACATCTATTTTATCTGAAACATTTGCATGTGTAATAAACAAAATGAGCAAGTGAAATGCATTGATTAGCTTTTGTGCATTTACATATACACACTGAAGTATAACATTCTGACACATCTTTGTTTCTTTCCCTTTTCCCTTCCTGTGCTTCCACCTCTACTTGCTGATCTCTATCTGCATGTGTTTCCAAACTCTTCTTAAATAGGTAAGTCCTTTATCTTTAAAATATCCAATCATGCTTTATGTGGCTTATTCCTGTTTTAAATCACACTCTGTTATGGATTCATGAATATTGAGAAACACTTGGAATATTTAAACTCTATTTAAACAGTTTTTGGCAAACAGACCTTTTTCAGGGTTAAATATGTATATACTACAGATAGCAGTATAGTTTGCAGTCTAATATAGTAAACAGCCTGTATGGGTGTTACAGTATTTTCCCATTGGACAATTTTAATTGGCTGATGTCCAGTCTAATAGGCTCATTGGTTGATTTCAAGTTTCACATTTTTTATTTTAAGTAGTGCTGTCGCGATTAATCACATCCAAAATAAAAGTTTGTTTACATAATATATGTGTGTGTACTGTGCATATTTTATGTATATATAAATAAACACATACAGTATATATTCAGAAAATATTTACATGCATTTACATGTATATATTTATATCTTATAATTTACATTATATATAAATATATGTAATATATAAACAACATATTTTCTTAAATCTGAACATGCATGTGTGTGTATTTATATACACACAATACATATACACAGTACACACATATATTATGTAAACAAAAACCTTTATTTTAGATGCAATTAAACACAATTAATTGTTTCACAGCACTAATTTTAAGTAACTAGTTCAAGTTTTCTAATCAAAGTGTCTCTATAGTTGTTTGCTACTTTCATGTTCTGTGTTTGTTTTATAGTTTTATAGAGTCAGTCCCATTCATTAGACACAAGTAAATTAGTTGATCATCTATCATGAAAGAATGAGAAGAAAGATGCAGGGTGTATGACTGTGTTCATGGTTTTAGTGATCTAATCGCAGCCCATGATAAATGTAATCTCTTTCTCTCTTTATGCGGATGTCCATCTGTGCTAACGCTACATAAGTGATACTTTTTTACTTGAAATGCACTTCTTAATTTGGGAAACATATTAACATGCCATAATGCATGCACAATTCATGTTAAATGTTTAAAATGTCCATACATAACACATAAGGAGACTTTCAGTTTCCTCATTATTGGTTCAGTGACAGATAGCTGGTGTGTATATCATATACACTCTGTTCCAAAGCCTAGTGAACGTCCTATGGAGACAACATTTGTAGTTGCGCTCTTGACATGAAGCCTGTCCAAAAAATAGGCAGTTTAATTATGCTGCCTCGTAAGATATCTTCTTTTGGCCAAATTCAAAGGAAGCATTACATACTTATTTGACAGAGAAAGCAGTCCCAGAATGCATTGTGCCAAGCTCAGTGAAAGGTCAATCTAAGAAGGCAAATGATGCAAAAAAGAAGAAAAAAATAAACTCTGTTAATATGCTTGTTAATTCTTATTTACACTTCGATTTACCAAATAAGCCATTTTTAAGTTATTGACATATGACATTGCCATTTTTGTTTTACATTAGGTAAAGCATTAAATTACATGTTTCTACAATTACGTTTGTAAATGACAAATGTTCCACCTTTAATGACCCTCTAACTCTAGCACTTTCTATTTTTATTTGAATTCTACTTTATCTATATTTATTTTATTTTTTTTATAAAAAACAAAACAAAACAAACACTAGCTTTCTATTTTTCTATTCTATCTACTTGTTTATCTTTGTGTGTGTGTGTGTGTGTATAATATATACATATATACTGTATATAAACACCTTGCTACGTGTACTGCGTTAGGCTAACCGAGACTTGTCATTTGCACTTATATATTGTTGCTCTTTTGTTAGTTTTGACTTCTTTTATTGTCCTCATTTGTAAGTTGCTTTGGATAAAAGCGTCTGCTAAATGACTAAATGTAAATGTAAATGTAAATGATGTGTTTAGTTTATCATCGGTTATTGAAAACCCCCTTTTTATCCAGCATTCAACTGGTTATACAGGCTTCTTTTTTTCTGCAGCCTTCATTGTCCTTCTCAACACAATCAAGATTCCTTATGCTTCCCTCCAAATCCCATTTTTGCACAGCATCTTTGATATCCCGTGGGGCAGAGGAATTACTGCGGAAATTACTGCTCTGCAAGATTTCTTTTTCATCCTGACAGAGCAAAGAGCGTTCAGCTGTTCAAATACAGATATCAGGTGCTTTTGTTTTTCTCACTTTGAATCTCATAACCCACCATTTGCGCTCTGAGATACTGAAGAAAGATGTAATTGGCTCATACTAGATAAATCAGCAATAAAGAACCTCAAATATAGCAATTAGCAGTTCAGCAGGTTATGGGAAGTTACTTTTGTAAGCTTTATTGTCAGTCACCTATCACCAATATTGATATCAACTGCCTCATGTTCCTAGAGTAATTATTAGATTTGATGTGTACATACTTCATGGGAAGCAAAGTTGTTTTTCTTCCCAGATCTGTGAAAACTCAACAAATCAGTTTCAATTTTACAAATGTTTATCCATATCTACTTGTGGCATAAAAAAAGTTTAATTGGAGAGTGGTTTATGAGAAGAAGATTTTAAATTATTTTACCTACAACGCAACAATGCAATGAACTTAAGTGTCCTTTGGGCAAGTTTGTACCTTGTAAGTGTGAGACTCTTATGTAAAATTGTAAGACTCTACCTCAAAAAGTATAGCAGAGATTATGTTCTGAATATTGCAAATTGAACTGCTAGTTGCTAGGTAACCATACATTCATTCCATCTCATAATTAAACAAAATGCAAATTAGAGTGCTGCATGGATGATGAATTTTTGTAGGCCAAAACCCAGAAATGAGTTAGCATTTTAGTTAGTCCTGAGTTAGTTTCATTGTCTTGAAGTCAGTGGGTTTTTGAATATGTTTTTTAGTTAAACGCTTGTAATAATGTCTATAATTAACACAAGAATACAATGTGATATTTTCACATTGTATTCTATGCCATAAAATACATCAGTAATACCCCAGTTGCTAACAAGTGTCTAAATGGGACTAAAGAGGTTTTTGGAAACATTAAAGAGCATCATGCCAAACTCATCAATAATGCATACTCATCAAACTCATCAAACTCATCAAAAATTCATGAAAGTTGTGTTCATTTGCAGTGGCGGCTCGTCGGGGGAGGCACAGCCTCCCCATAATTTTAAGGTGAAAATGGGAGGAGGACGATTTAATGTTAATAAAATTCACAATTAATTTCAGTTCATGTCTCAGAATGTGTATTTTTTGTTTGTAATTTCACAGTTGTAATACCATAATGTGAAAGCGCCGCTTTTCTATCGCGAATGTGCCGAATCTGCTAATGTAATTGCAACCGCTAGGTGATAGAGAAGGGGAAGGGGAGGCCAGGGGAACGCGGAGCTCTCGTGCCTCCGTTGGTAAAAAAAATTAGCCAATCAGCATCGAGTGTTCACTTTCAGTGCTGAGGAGTGTTGAGAAAAGAAACCTCGGAAGGGAGGCTGATATCAACCAATCATCATAGAGACGTAAATTACGGATATTAGTTTGAACATCTCCCGCTGCGCTGATAATGTACCAAGTACTTATGATGAGTCGTGATATTGAATATTTGATCGCCAACAGATTTACCAAGCTGTCATTCAAACAGTATATATACAAATTTAGGGAAAACAGCCTAAGCTAGATATAGGCTACAGCAGTCGGCTTAATTAAATGGCGCAACAAGCAGCTCTCTTTTAACACAAACTTTTAAGAAGTGATGGATGTTTGCTTGAAGTGATAGGCCAGGTAAGTGAAATTCTATTATTTTGCTGTATGTATGTCGTTTTCTTTATGTTTTCTGACTAAAAGCCACCAAAAAGCCATTTTAAAGTGGTTAAGCAAATAATAATAATAATAATCGGCAGGGATCCCCAGACCAATACAATTAGTGTGCCTCCTCTATTTTAAAACCCACGAGCCGCCACTGTTCATTTGTGAATATTATCATGATAAATGAAAATTTGTAAGAATCAAAAACTTTTGGTGGTCACAGGGTTTAGTTTCTGCAGTTATCCAAAAGTTCTGCAGTTTTTGTTAAGGGAAAAAGGGTGATGCTCTCTTCGGTTGACCTACACAAATATACATCATCACTGCAACACTCGGTTTGTTTTTAAAGGAAACATAAGGTTATGCATAATCGAAACATGTTTAGTTTGGAGTTTAGAGTTGACACTTTAAGAATACAGAGGGAGAGAGAAATTTTATGACGAAGGTTATTGATCCTCTTTATTGTGCCACATCTCTCTCTCGAGCTTTACTCACAGTATAGACACAGACTGCAATGCATTAATATGTCCTGATCTCTACAGTGCTCTAAACTCCTCTTGTGCTCTCTCTTTCACATGGTAATCATCAAAAGTGCTCTCATGTAGCTCTGTCTCTCAAGGGTTTCTGGGAAAAGTCACTGTCAGGGTCAGCAAATAAGTACCACTGTTTTCTCACATTTCAGATATTCTGCATAAATGGAGAACAGCGAGCTGTGCGCTGGGTGCGACCCATGAGATATTCCGCTAACTTGCAGAAAATAACAATCGGCATTGTTTCCACCCTACGACTGTGTGCTCAGTTCAGTGCCACAAATGCGAGAGCAGATGTTGCTGAACGTTAGCCCATTACCATTCATCCATTTGCTATCTGACTTTGTGTGGTGCCTTAATGCCATAGTATTTATTAATGTAATGCCCAAGCTGTTTACATTGGGTATGACTTAAATTGCAACAGCAGCAGCCTTTTTTTATGCCATTAACTCCTCTTGTGCTCTCTCTTTCACATGGTAATCATCAAAAGTGCTCTCATGTAGCTCTGTCTCTCAAGGGTTTCTGGGAAAAGTCACTGTCAGGGTCAGCAAATAAGTACCACTGTTTTCTCACATTTCAGATATTCTGCATAAATGGAGAACAGCGAGCTGTGCGCTGGGTGCGACCCATGAGATATTCCGCTAACTTGCAGAAAATAACAATCGGCATTGTTTCCACCCTACGACTGTGTGCTCAGTTCAGTGCCACAAATGCGAGAGCAGATGTTGCTGAACGTTAGCCCATTACCATTCATCCATTTGCTATCTGACTTTGTGTGGTGCCTTAATGCCATAGTATTCATTAATGTAATGCCCAAGCTGTTTACATTGGGTATGACTTAAATTGCAACAGCAGCAGCCTTTTTTTATGCCATTGTGTTGTTTCATAAAGTGTTGATGTATGCCCTCTTCCCACTCACTTTAGTGTCTCTTCATCTGTTAATAAAGACGTGGGTGTATGTATCCGTTTAAATGAGCATTTAAATCCATGCTAATTAGTCTTATCTGACACATATACGTTTATTATATATGGCTATTTGAATGATTTAGTTACATTTTGAAAATGTCACAATGCCCCTGCGGCGATACTTAATGTGATGCCAGTGATGCAGATGCGCATATAAGAATGATGGTGATGATGCTGATAATTATAATGATGAGTTGGAGAATGATAAAGCCGTCTTTTTCAGTTTACTCACATTCTATTAAAAGCAAGTTCTTTACTATAACTTTATATTGCAAATGGTAAGGATGATATCGACTTGAATACATTTATGAGCCGCCACGGGAAGCAACAGTCAATTCTTGTGTACTGTAGATTCTTAATGCTGTCTTCTAGAGTCCCGGTCATTCCTATGTTTTGGCAGGGTATCTGTTTATGTGTGGGTGTTTTATTATGTTTAAATTGCAACAGCAGCAGCCTTTTTTTATGCCATTATGTGTTGTTTCATAAAGTGTTGATGTATGCCCTCTTCCCACTCACTTTAGTGTCTCTTCATCTGTTAATAAAGACGTGGGTGTATGTATCCGTTTAAATGAGCATTTCAATCCATGCTAATTAGTCTTATCTGACACATATACGTTTATTATATATGGCTATTTGAATGATTTAGTTACATTTTGAAAATGTCACAATGCCCCTGCGGCGATACTTAATGTGATGCCAGTGATGCAGATGCGCATATAAGAATGATGGTGATGATGCTGATAATTATAATGATGAGTTGGAGAATGATAAAGCCGTCTTTTTCAGTTTACTCACATTCTATTAAAAGCAAGTTCCTTACTATAACTTTATATTGCAAATGGTAAGGATGATATCGACTTGAATACATTTATGAGCCGCCACGGGAAGCAACAGTCAATTCTTGTGTACTGTAAATTCTTAATGCTGTCTTCTAGAGTCCCGGTCATTCCTATGTTTTGGCAGGGTATCTGTTTATGTGTGGGTGTTTTATTATGCGAGACCAGCGGCAGGGAATGGCACACAGGGGCATTCAATCAACACTGAGAGACAGCAAGCAAGGTTAATTAATTTGTTAAGCATCTGGTGCTCTATCAAGAGACTCTGATGAAATATCTGGATTTTATGTATGCTGATACCGTGACACTTAATCTAGTTTTCCCATATCACCGACCTTCTACGAATTTACGCAAGCCATTCCTTATTTCTTATGAAATGCAATCTGTTTGTGTGATATTCGAGGAAACTAGGAAATGTGGTCTGGGTTGTTAGGCAGCTGATTCTAGGTTTGCTTGATATTAATACTCAAAACTCAGATGTCCTAGGGTTTTTACACACCAAGGGAAATTGCGCAGATGCTAGGCAAAATTGAGTTTTCTGGTGATTTATTTTAAGTGTATTTTATTTTAAGTGTTTCTCCTGAAATGCAACAGAATAAATTAAAAGTGACACAAATGAAACAGTTGTTGATATACAGAAATAATATAGAGATATCAAATTCATGTGGTAGACACAGACTGCAATGCATTAATATGTCCTGATCTCTACAGTGCTCTAAACTCCTCTTGTGCTCTCTCTTTCACATGGTAATCATCAAAAGTGCTCTCATGTAGCTCTGTCTCTCAAGGGTTTCTGGGAAAAGTCACTGTCAGGGTCAGCAAATAAGTACCACTGTTTTCTCACATTTCAGATATTCTGCATAAATGGAGAACAGCGAGCTGTGCGCTGGGTGCGACCCATGAGATATTCCGCTAACTTGCAGAAAATAACAATCGGCATTGTTTCCACCCTACGACTGTGTGCTCAGTTCAGTGCCACAAATGCGAGAGCAGATGTTGCTGAACGTTAGCCCATTACCATTCATCCATTTGCTATCTGACTTTGTGTGGTGCCTTAATGCCATAGTATTTATTAATGTAATGCCCAAGCTGTTTACATTGGGTATGACTTAAATTGCAACAGCAGCAGCCTTTTTTTATGCCATTATGTGTTGTTTCATAAAGTGTTGATGTATGCCCTCTTCCCACTCACTTTAGTGTCTCTTCATCTGTTAATAAAGACGTGGGTGTATGTATCCGTTTAAATGAGCATTTCAATCCATGCTAATTAGTCTTATCTGACACATATACGTTTATTATATATGGCTATTTGAATGATTTAGTTACATTTTGAAAATGTCACAATGCCCCTGCGGCGATACTTAATGTGATGCCAGTGATGCAGATGCGCATATAAGAATGATGGTGATGATGCTGATAATTATAATGATGAGTTGGAGAATGATAAAGCCGTCTTTTTCAGTTTACTCACATTCTATTAAAAGCAAGTTCCTTACTATAACTTTATATTGCAAATGGTAAGGATGATATCGACTTGAATACATTTATGAGCCGCCACGGGAAGCAACAGTCAATTCTTGTGTACTGTAAATTCTTAATGCTGTCTTCTAGAGTCCCGGTCATTCCTATGTTTTGGCAGGGTATCTGTTTATGTGTGGGTGTTTTATTATGCGAGACCAGCGGCAGGGAATGGCACACAGGGGCATTCAATCAACACTGAGAGACAGCAAGCAAGGTTAATTAATTTGTTAAGCATCTGGTGCTCTATCAAGAGACTCTGATGAAATATCTGGATTTTATGTATGCTGATACCGTGACACTTAATCTAGTTTTCCCATATCACCGACCTTCTACGAATTTACGCAAGCCATTCCTTATTTCTTATGAAATGCAATCTGTTTGTGTGATATTCGAGAAAACTAGGAAATGTGGTCTGGGTTGTTAGGCAGCTGATTCTAGGTTTGCTTGATATTAATACTCAGAACTCAGATGTCCTAGGGTTTTTACACACCAAGGGAAATTGCGCAGATGCTAGGCAAAATTGAGTTTTCTGGTGATTTATTTTAAGTGTATGATTCTTTGTTTCTTAGATGTTTCTCCTGAAATGCAATAGAATAAATTAAAAGTGACACAAATGAAACAGTTGTTGATATACAGAAAGAATATAGAGATATCAAATTCATGTGGATCGCTTAATTTAGATCATTTGTTCTCTGAGTATTTTGTTGAGAAATAATTTGAGTTTGGAAATAGCTGTTTTTTTTTTATTGGAGACTTTGGAACTTTAAAAAAAAGTTATTTTATTTTAAATGTTTATTCTTAAATAGCTAAAACTAAGACAAATGCAAGCAACAAAATGACTAAAAATGCAAAATTATTCAAAATATTTATAAAAAATATAATAGTATGTCACTTGCACAATAATAACACTCATATAAGCATAGTTTGTGATGTTGGTCTCTTCTGAGGTTATATAGTCAAATAGGGATCAGTTTTAGTCTTGTAATGTTGAAGACAAACCGTTTGATTTGCAGTCAGACTGTTTGAGATGAATTCGATGATTTGCATAGATTGACCCACTTGATTTGCATAGATTGAGAATTTGTTTTTAGCTCTGTAGCTATTTGTAGCGTCTTCTCATCTTGCTTTGTTTACCAGTGTTGACCCTCCTCAACTCAGTGCTGTACAACCCTCTAGTACTCACTTGAGATCTTCATATTCAGCTACTACTTGCATGTTACGTGCACACACATACACACAAATGTGCGCTCAGACTAACAAGGTCAAAAGCTAATGTCTTGCCCCCTACCACTTGGCACAACTGCTTCTGCACAGATCCAAGGGCTCGCCCCTGCTTGAATTCATGTCTTAGTGATCGACCATTGCTGTCTTTCTCTCTCTCTCCCCCTCTCTGATAGTACTGGGCATATAGCCATACGTTCCCCACATTAATTAGCCAAAATATAAATAAAAGATTGTTGTATAAATAAACCATATTCCCCCACCCCCCACCATCCCCTATTTTTCTCTCTGTCAACACTAACACAAGATTATTTATTTATTCATTTTCGTCTGGAAAAAGTAACAAGCAAGAAACTCTGTAATTGGATAAAAACTATCTGTATCGATCTACCTCGAGCCTCATCAATAACAGTATTAATTATTAGAGTTAACTATCAGAGCAGTAACTCTAGTTAGAGTTTGAGGGCAGAGGGGTTTGTAAGCAGCATGAGGAGGAGGAGAGAGCTTCAGATTAAACAAAACCTCCCGCCACTTCAAATATTAATTTGCTCCTTATGAAGAAAAATAGAAAATAATAATAATTAAGGAAAAAGGGAATTCAAAACAACTCCCAGAAGTGCCGAGATGAAATGACAAACATGCAATATTGATTCAAAATAAGCTAGAATTGCTAAAAATAGGCTGCAGAAGCGCTTTGATTGGAGGATGGCTCCGATTCGTTCAGAGTTGGAAAAGAGAAGGGTGAATGTAATCAAACAACTCGCTCTACGGCTCCATTGTTTCCCCTGTTGCCGGTTGCCTCGTCGCTGGCACGGTTAACAGCTATTGTTAGTGAAAGATTTGTTTTTGTTTTCCTCAATCCAACCACCTGTTTTGAGAAGGGGGATCGTGAATAGCTACAATTTATTTTTTCCCGCCGTGCAGGGAACAATGCTGTCATCATTGTGTTGATGCTAGGAATCTGCCACTCAGTCAAATAGAGGTGTTTTCTTTCTTAATGTGATGCCAGTGATGCAGATGCGCATATAAGAATGATGGTGATGATGCTGATAATTATAATGATGAGTTGGAGAATGATAAAGCCGTCTTTTTCAGTTTACTCACATTCTATTAAAAGCAAGTTCCTTACTATAACTTTATATTGCAAATGGTAAGGATGATATCGACTTGAATACATTTATGAGCCGCCACGGGAAGCAACAGTCAATTCTTGTGTACTGTAAATTCTTAATGCTGTCTTCTAGAGTCCCGGTCATTCCTATGTTTTGGCAGGGTATCTGTTTATGTGTGGGTGTTTTATTATGCGAGACCAGCGGCAGGGAATGGCACACAGGGGCATTCAATCAACACTGAGAGACAGCAAGCAAGGTTAATTAATTTGTTAAGCATCTGGTGCTCTATCAAGAGACTCTGATGAAATATCTGGATTTTATGTATGCTGATACCGTGACACTTAATCTAGTTTTCCCATATCACCGACCTTCTACGAATTTACGCAAGCCATTCCTTATTTCTTATGAAATGCAATCTGTTTGTGTGATATTCGAGAAAACTAGGAAATGTGGTCTGGGTTGTTAGGCAGCTGATTCTAGGTTTGCTTGATATTAATACTCAAAACTCAGATGTCCTAGGGTTTTTACACACCAAGGGAAATTGCGCAGATGCTAGGCAAAATTGAGTTTTCTGGTGATTTATTTTAAGTGTATTTTATTTTAAGTGTTTCTCCTGAAATGCAACAGAATAAATTAAAAGTGACACAAATGAAACAGTTGTTGATATACAGAAATAATATAGAGATATCAAATTCATGTGGATCGCTTAATTTAGATCATTTGTTCTCTGAGTATTTTGTTGAGAAATAATTTGAGTTTGGAAATAGCTGTTTTTTTTTTATTGGAGACTTTGGAACTTTAAAAAAAAGTTATTTTATTTTAAATGTTTATTCTTAAATAGCTAAAACTAAGACAAATGCAAGCAACAAAATGACTAAAAATGCAAAATTATTCAAAATATTTATAAAAAATATAATAGTATGTCACTTGCACAATAATAACACTCATATAAGCATAGTTTGTGATGTTGGTCTCTTCTGAGGTTATATAGTCAAATAGGGATCAGTTTTAGTCTTGTAATGTTGAAGACAAACCGTTTGATTTGCAGTCAGACTGTTTGAGATGAATTCGATGATTTGCATAGATTGACCCACTTGATTTGCATAGATTGAGAATTTGTTTTTAGCTCTGTAGCTATTTGTAGCGTCTTCTCATCTTGCTTTGTTTACCAGTGTTGACCCTCCTCAACTCAGTGCTGTACAACCCTCTAGTACTCACTTGAGATCTTCATATTCAGCTACTACTTGCATGTTACGTGCACACACATACACACAAATGTGCGCTCAGACTAACAAGGTCAAAAGCTAATGTCTTGCCCCCTACCACTTGGCACAACTGCTTCTGCACAGATCCAAGGGCTCGCCCCTGCTTGAATTCATGTCTTAGTGATCGACCATTGCTGTCTTTCTCTCTCTCTCCCCCTCTCTGATAGTACTGGGCATATAGCCATACGTTCCCCACATTAATTAGCCAAAATATAAATAAAAGATTGTTGTATAAATAAACCATATTCCCCCACCCCCCACCATCCCCTATTTTTCTCTCTGTCAACACTAACACAAGATTATTTATTTATTCATTTTCGTCTGGAAAAAGTAACAAGCAAGAAACTCTGTAATTGGATAAAAACTATCTGTATCGATCTACCTCGAGCCTCATCAATAACAGTATTAATTATTAGAGTTAACTATCAGAGCAGTAACTCTAGTTAGAGTTTGAGGGCAGAGGGGTTTGTAAGCAGCATGAGGAGGAGGAGAGAGCTTCAGATTAAACAAAACCTCCCGCCACTTCAAATATCAATTTGCTCCTTATGAAGAAAAATAGAAAATAATAATAATTAAGGAAAAAGGGAATTCAAAACAACTCCCAGAAGTGCCGAGATGAAATGACAAACATGCAATATTGATTCAAAATAAGCTAGAATTGCTAAAAATAGGCTGCAGAAGCGCGTTGATTGGAGGATGGCTCCGATTCGTTCAGAGTTGGAAAAGAGAAGGTTGAATGTAATCAAACAACTCGCTCTACGGCTCCATTGTTTCCCCTGTTGCCGGTGGTTGCCTCGTCGCTAGCACGGTTAACAGCTATTGTTAGTGAAAGATTTGTTTTTGTTTTCCTCAATCCAACCACCTGTTTTGAGAAGGGGGATCGTGAATAGCTACAATTTATTTTTTCCCGCCGTGCAGGGAACAATGCTGTCATCATTGTGTTGATGCTAGGAATCTGCCACTCAGTCAAATAGAGGTGTTTTCTTTTTTATGCTCTCCAGAGGATTCATTAAAAACCCAACCACACATTGGAGTGTACATATTTAGGGATTTGCTTCAAAATATGTCATGAACAGTATCATTCATGAAATGAAAAGGGGATAGAAAAGATTGTAGTCCAAGGAGTGTCAGACCAGATGTTCTGAATAATGCATCAACGTCTTCACCTGACAGAAAACAAGCATAAACAGCAAATAAAATAAATAAATAAATAAATAAATAAATAAATACAGCATGACCAGATTAATCAGAAAAGGGCAAAGCGTGTCACATTGCATATCATTTACAACAGTAGGAATACATTTTATTGGTTTAGCTTTGCTTAGCTTCATATATGCATCAAATACAGTGCTGAAAATAGAACAGTTTCATATCAAGTATTAAAGGATTCAAAGGGGGCGGGACTTTGGAATTCATAATAAAACTGTTTGATTTGATTGTAAAAAATATTCGCTCAGCCTTACATTGTCCCTTTAAGGCATATCCCAGTCATACATGACAAATTAATACTTCACACATGCAGCTGGCCAGAACAAACTCAATTCCACCTTTGTAGGAGACAAAAAAAAACACTCACTTAAATAGTTAAATTAAAATACATACACACACACACACACACACGCACACACATAAACACACCATCTACCATCTTCACAGTGGCATGTCCCCTATGCGTACTAAACAAATCCATCATTATAACAGCCAAGTGAGTGAGGTGACAAAATAGTAGATGTAAAATGAAATCTCCCTTTTTATAATCAACCTGCTTTTGTTGTTTAGTCCAGATACTTTACACTGTGGTAGTAATCCTGAGCTGAGCTTAGAGACTGCATATGATAAGCAACAGGCATGTACACATACGAACACACACAAAGCCTGGGCAAGAGAAATTCAAGGGCTTGTTGCTGCTGCGGTATCTCGTCTTCCTCTACTGCTGGTATGAACACTAGGGAGCAGCCTGTACCTTCTCTCAGAGGCCCTGTGCTTTCACCAGCGCAATAGCCACTGATGCAGTCTGCACACGATCTAACAATCCGTCAGGATGATCACTCACACAATAACAACAGATTACTACGGGACATCTTTTAAAGTAACGTCATATTTAAACAGAAAGCCACAATTAAATATACATCTAGAATTTGGCTAGCCTTTTTCGTGGGAGAAACAAACTAAATAAAACCAAACATAATGGATAATTAATCACACCCATTTCAAGTACATTAAGATTTAAATGTTTAAGGCCTCCTCTCGCTCTGATTTTTACCCCTTGGTTGTGGCTCTTTTTTATGTGTGAAGTGTGTCGAAGCAGTGAAGGGAATTAAGGTCTTAGACACTCCTTGTCTTGTTTGTTTGCACAGCACACAAATGTTTGACTTTATCATGTGAGATCCGATGAAACCGCGTCAGCCTGCTTTGTTTTTTGCTAGTTTGCTTAATCTATTCAGGATAGGTACAAGGGGGGCAACTGCACACAGCCATAGCAATCAAGCTTTGCACAGTGATTATATCTCAGGGAGAGACGAGGAGATCTGAATCTTAGACTGAGGCTTAGCATTTCAAATGAAGTGAAGCGCTCCCAACAGCCCTGCCTATTTACATCCTGCAATACTGCAGAGCTCTCTGAACATCTTTCCCCGCGATCACAGACAAAAAAAGCAACCCTCCAACTCACCTGCAATAATGAGTACTGTGAATTGCAATTCATTTATTTAAACATTTGTATTTTCCTCTTTTTTTCTCCATAGATTACAAAAGAAATAGGATAACATCTTGCATTTTATCCCCACTCTTGCATTTCTGCTGTTAACATATTTTACATAGAATCTTTTTTAAGGGTTTCTTTGTTTTGTTGTTTTCCTCTCCAATTTTGTCTGTTTGTTACCACAGTAAAAATTTTGTTCTGGATGTCTTTGATAGCTTTAGAAAGTCCTAGAATATCCTGAAGTAGAAAGACACATTAAAGCTCAAATATCCACTCTTCATAAGAGAAGCTAGGACAGGTCAACATAATTATTCCACATCTTTTGCATCAAGTACACAGGTGTCAGAGTCAGATTCTCCCACAAGGCTTTGAGGCTGTTGAAATCAGCACTAAATCCCAGTTTTTAGTCCATTTGCACTTGAGAAATGTTAACTTCCTCCTGAGAGCAGCAAAATGAGGTGCCAAGTTAACGTGTGTTCCGTATCCATTTATACTTTGAAACCACTGACTTTTAAAATGGCATGGGTGGCATATCACACCTCGCACTCTCGAGATGCCTGCTGCTGGCACGTGCAAGAGCCGTACTCGTTGATGATGACAAGTGCCCCCTCAATATGGTTGGGTTTGTAGTCAACATAGTACTCGGATGCAGACGTGGTAGCCATCTGCTGCATGGTCTGCTTCTGCTTCTGCTTGCGACGCTGGCTGGTGAAGCACTGCCTCAACTGCCTGATGCCTGCTGGGAAACATTTCCATGACACATAGAGCATGAGGACCATGATCAGGAAGGAGAAAATGAGGGCCATGGTGCCTGTCACCACCTTGTGAATCTGCATGGTACTCTCCAGGTCATCAGCAGACGCAGTCACCGTTAAGGAGTTGGTCACCACTTCCCCGCCCTCCACATCCTGCAGATCATAGGGGTTTCTCGTCGGGCCATCGAATATGAAGCCTCTGGCACGGTTTCTGGTAGCGGTAAAGATCTGCGTTGTTGCTTCCACGTTGTCCTCGCATAACTGGAAAGCGTAGACGGCATCCAGAATGTCCTCACCCTGTGCGATGTCTGGGCTGGTGCACAGCAGGCCACTGTCACGTTGTCCCTGGAAGTTGCTGAGCCAGGAAGCCAAGGCACAGACATTCCTGCTGCATTCCCAGTCATTACCCGACAGAGTGATGCTGGTCAGGGAATTCCATGAGTCCAAAATTCGCTGATCTATGTAAGTCAGTTTATTAGAGTCCAGCATAAGAGTGTTAAGGTTGGGCACACTCTCGAACACGTGAGGCTCAATGTACTCAATCTCATTGTTGGAGAAGTCAATCTTCTCCAAATGGTCCCAGGTCCAGTCAAGGGTGCTGACCACAATGGTGGCCTTATTGTTTCGCATGTAGAGGGTCCGCAGGGATATGAGGCGGGGGAAATGGGCCAGATTGACTTTCACCAACTCGTTGTGCTCCAGATGCAGCTCAGTGAGCTTGAAGAGTCCGGCAAATGAATTACGTGCCAAGCTCTGCAGCTGGTTGTAACCCAGATCAAGGAATTGCATGCTCCTGCAATCCTGGAAAATCCGCACAGGGATGAATTTAAGGGCATTGTAGCGCAAATGTAAATTGGTAAGCTTCCTAAGGCCATGGAAAAGGTCTGGCTCCAAGGATTGAAGTCTGTTATAGGATAAATCCAGTATTCGTAGGTTGGGCAGAGGTCTGAAGGTGCCGTTGGGCAGGCTCTCTATCCGGTTGGTGCTCAGATCCAACTCTTTAACCCTTCGCAGCCTCTCAAAGGCGTTCTCTTCCACAATCTCAATGTTGTTATGGTCCAAATAGAGCCAGGTAAGCTGCGACAGACCCACAAAGTTCCCCTCCCGCAACTCAGAGATGTTATTCTCACGCAGGGACAAACCAATGGTGCTGCTCAGGTTTTGGGGGATGTCAGTCAGGTTGAGCCCTTCACAATACAACAGCTTGTTGTCGCATCGGCACGGCCTCGGACAGTCCCCCCCCACCAATGGAACTATTTTCAGAACAATGCCCAGGGAGCAGAGTATTAGCCCAGGGGGCTTCCTTAGCGGCCACTTTAGGTACAGACCAATTAGGAGGAAATCCATTAGCATGAATATCCTGCAGTGTCGTAGAGAAAAAGTCCATTGAATCTTTCAGATCTTGGTCATTTTGGATTTTGTGATTTGTAACTCCCCAAGTCTTTTCAGCTGATGTGTATTTCTAGAGAATATGTATGGTGATTTGTTACTTGAATCAATATATCCTACCACGTCGAAAGGAGAAGAGCAACGGCAAATAAACGACAAGTCACTTTGCTCATGTTAGATCAGAGAAAGGAAAAGAGAGACGAAGGTACAAAAAAAATTGCGCTCCTCGAGAATCAATCTCACATGAAAGGATGCCTACTCACCCCTTTCCAGAGGCTGACAACCTCTATTCAGTTGATCCCTTTGTGCCGACACTAATTATGTGCGAAACTAAAAAAGACCCCAGTGTGGTACAAATTCAGCCCCCCTCCTTTTCATCGGACACCAGATCCTGGCAGACTTACAATGTCTTAGTTCTCCTCGTGTGAAAGAGCCAAAACGAGAATGAATCCAAGTGGCATTCAGCAGGCTGGTAGGAAGTGCAAGTTTCCCGGGCTGCATGCATGAGCGTTGTCCTCTCGCTGCCGTTCCTCTGCATTGACTGCTGCGCTGATCTGTTGGAAAGATAAGCGGGGGGAAACGCGCATGAAGGAGGGAATATTCCACTCCAAACTCTCGCTCTCGCTCTCCCTCTTTTCCTCCCTTCTTGTCAAAGACTCCCGATCTGTCGTCGCAAATCACCATCCATAACCTAAAGTGATCACTGACCTGCACAATGTACATTGAGTGAAGCTCGTTGGCATTCTGTCAGTGCTCGTTTCGTTTCTTCACAATTATACACATGCAAAAGCTGTGTGATCAGCATCATACAGCTCTCTTTTTTCTTTTTCCTGTCTTTTTTAATTCTTTGTATAGCAGTGATATCCAAAGATCATTGATGATAGTGTGTCTAGTAAGACTCAAATCTTCAGCAAAGTCTTCTTTGTATAAAGCTCATTTCCTGTGGGCTGCGGAGGCTGTAGATGCTGAGGCTGAAGGCAGGCGAGGTGTATAGGGAGGAGAGAGATGTTCAATCCCTTGCAGCAGACTAGTGCACTGGCAGTGCATGCAGAAACACCTTCTGTTCACTGAGTGTCGTAAGCCACTCACAATTCAGCCCAGGCGCTCTCTCTCTCTCTCTCTCTCTCTCTCTCTCTCTCTCTCTCTCTCTCTCTCGCTCACTTCTCTCTCTCTCTCTCTCTCTCTCTCTCTCTCTCTCTTGCTCACTCGCTCTCTCTCTCTCTCTCCCTCCCACCCTCCACCTCATCCTACTGTTCTTCTGCTCACCCTTTTTTTCATTCAATGCTCTCTCACTTTTTCTTTCTTTCCTTCTCGCTCCCTCTCTCTTTTCGGAGACAATTTGATATTTAAAAGAGGCTGGGCTTAAACTATAGTTTAAATGAAGTACACAACCATCTTTCTGCCAACGTCTACTGTTTGTATACATGGTTTGCTTATTATTGCAGATTAATATCCTTCTAATGACTTAAGCAGTGTGTCAGTTCCCTGTGGTTTGATGTGTTGAAAGTCTTGCATAGACAAGGATAATTCAATTTTTTTAATTAATTATTATTATTTTTATCTGCTATTATAGGCAGAGCACATGGCTACGGGTGGGCAGCACCCAAAAGGATGCTTACTCAATAGAAAGTGTAGAATATCATATTATATAATAAAGCTTTTTAGTTGTGTTTAAATATTGAATTAAATATTCAAATACTTAATTGAAATATAGCTATATACAATATTTATATGGCTAGTATAGAATTTTAAGCAAATGTCCACCTCTGGTTGGCATCAACAACATTCAGCTTTCTTAAATCTAGATTTCGATTCAATTCAATTCAAGCTTATTTGTATAGCACTTTTCACGATACTAACCATTGCAAAGCAACTTTACAGAAAATTATGTTTCTACAATATTTAGTACTAGCCTATCAGTGGTGGCTGTCAGTTAATGTACATATGGCAGAAAAATCAATTAACGAAAATCAAAACTAAAAAATCAATTAAAGACGTAACCAAACAGACGATGAACACTATTAACAGCAATTATTTTATGATGCAATTAAACTTTCAGCTAAATTTGGTAGTTTTGTATGTTGTTTCAGGGTTGGCATCATCTGAGGTCCTCTGAGGGGTTGGCATCATCTCTTCTCAGGTGTTCTGGATCTAGACTGAAGCTTAAATCCTAGCTACCATGGGATGTTAATCCCGTGGCAAAAACAGAGAAACAAATAGAGACATAATTAGTGTCGCTGCTGTTCCAACCAAGCAAACTTGATTTGTTTAACCCAAGCTATATAATAATACTGCACATTTGATCAGATATAACTGTAGTACAAGTTTATGAGATGCATTATTTGAATGCTTGGCCAAAGAGGATGATGAACACTATTAACAGCAATTATTTTATGATGCAATTAAACTTTCAGCTAAATTTGGTAGTTTTGTATGTTGTTTCAGGGTTGGCATCATCTGAGGTCCTCTGAGGGGTTGGCATCATCTCTTCTCAGGTGTTCTGGATCTAGACTGAAGCTTAAATCCTAGCTACCATGGGATGTTAATCCCGTGGCAAAAACAGAGAAACAAATAGAGACATAATTAGTGTCGCTGCTGTTCCAACCAAGCAAACTTGATTTGTTTAACCCAAGCTAAATAATAATACTGCACATTTGATTAGATATAACTGTAGTACAAGTTTATGAGATGCATTATTTGAATGCTTGGCCAAAGAGATGTGTCTTTAATCTAGATTTAAACAGAGAGAGTGTGTCTGAACCCCGAATGTTATCAGGAAGGCTATTCCAGAGTTTGGGAGCCAAATGCGAAAAAGCTCTACCTCCTTTAATGGACTTTGCTACCCTAGGTACTACCAAGAGTCCAGAGTTTTGCGACTTTAGGGAGCGTGATGGATTGTAGCATGGTAGAAGGCTAGTTAGGTACGCAGGAGCTAAACCATTAAGGGCCTTGTAGGTAAGTAATACTATTTTGTAACTGATACGGAACTCAATAGGTAGCCAGTGCAGAGACTGTAAAATTGGGGTAATATGTTCTGGTACGAAACCTGGTAAGAAAATAATAATACAATATTTGTATTATTGTTTTTTTGAGATATGATAAATAACATCATGCCTCTTTGTGAGTTCCAGTGGCTAGTTACTCTTGCTAGCCGATTAGCTATCCTAAACCAATACTGATATGGTCTCTGAGCGAGATTAATGTGTTTTTTGCCAGACTCCAATCGGACCATCAGAGTGAGTTCAAAATGGCATTGTAGTGTAAGCATTGCCTTTTCAGGCTGTTAGGTTGTTGAAAAATGAGCTTGTGCACAGCGAGCGTGGTAATGGCATTGCGCGCCATATGTCATAGCGGTTAGCTGGTGGTACACATAAGCTCAGATATAGTCCATGGCATGGCAACTGCCCTCTCCTCCCCCTTACGCCCCAGCCCCACCCTCACACACCCTCATTGGCCTAGTCCTAAACCCGAATCGCTACATTTACTTTGCATAATGCCGCCTGCCCAGGCTTGTTTATCACAGCCATTTCAAGTCTTGCCATCCAGTTGGAATACAGATATCATCTGTTGCCACTTAGCCAAGCTTACATAAATATTCTGCTCAGGAGCCTTGCAGTGCACCGTGGATTGCAGTCCCCAGGCTTGTCATTTCATTCCGATTAATTTTCAAGGACAATGAGCTGTGACAATCCTCTACATGAAGCTAGCATGCATCTGTTGGTTTGCCTGCTTTCTGATGGCTCCCATAATTTTAAGATCAGCCTTTTCCTTTGTATAGCATGCTGTGAAATATGAATTAATCTCATGTTGAAAATATGCCACACATAGTCTCCTTAGTCCGCTAATTGGCACAGGAGTCTGCAAACAAGGGCAAGTGAACAGCATCTGCTCGGATTACCTTAACTCACGACTAAAACTCCTACGCCTTCAGGAAAAAAGCCCACTAAGCTTTATCTCTCTCTCTCTCTCTCTCTCTCTCTCTCTGCTCAGCATAGACTTGAGAGAAACACAGGGGTATTGGGCCAGCCTCAGTCTGCTTTTGGGGTAAAACCAACAGATCTTAGAGAAGCTGACAGGACGGCAGCTATTTTGAGCACATCCAATTGCACCCCATTGTATATCAAAGAAAATAAAAAATCCACAGCAAAATGAACATTTGCTTTCTATTCTCCTGGTGATTATATGAAATTACAGCATTTCTCTGCTGTTTCAATGTATGGCGCTTCAAATCTATTACCTATTTTGCACCCTAAATGCTCAGCAAAAATGTTGACAGAGAAATGGATGTGTTGAGCTATAGGCGGAAGGAAAAAGCCTACAACCGTGGCCGTCCCAAAGCCTGATCTGTCTCCCCTCCACCTTGCCCATCGCTCTTTAGCTGTAATAAATGGGTGCATCATCAGCTAATGACTTGCTGCCCAGTAATGACTTGACACAGCAATGAGGAAATGTGAGAATTCAAACCATTCCTGAAAATGACTCTGAAGCACTTTTGGCTAGAGTGATCATAGACCAGATGTGGTCCCTTTTTTATCATCTAAGATTAGGTTTATTTTATTTCACCCTTATTTTGGGTACCAAATTCTTTTTTTCTTTTTTATAAATAGCAACACAATTATTACCAAAAAAAAGGGACAATGGTTTAGAATAACTTGAAAGTCATAATGGGATTCAAAAACAAAGCTCCTCAATCTTTTAAATATAATTTCCCTTTTTTATCATCTAAGATTAGGTTTATTTTATTTCACCCTTATTTTGGGTACCACATTCTTTTTTTCTTTTTTATAAATAGCAACACAATTATTACCAAAAAAAAAGGGACAATGGTTTAGAATAACTTGAAAGTCATAATGGGATTCAAAAACAAAGCTCCTCAATCTTTTAAATATAATAAAAAAAAAATAAGTGCATTTTTAAAAACAAGCTGTGCTATTGTCAAAAGGATTGTATTGATGTTGGAATATATGTTTCAGTGTTGAACAAATTATTATTTTTTATTCATTGTTTAGAGCACAATTGTGTCTATATTGTATACCCCATGCAATTTACAGCACTTCGATAAATCTCAAAGGTACCTTGCTTGATAGATATGACTCATCCTCATTTACATACTTAATAGAGATGACATGAACAAAGGAGGTGGACCTGAAATTATTCAGAGCGTCAATTAGATGTGCATTGTGTTTATGCATTATACACCTAATCGATATCTTGTTATGTTCAATGGCAAAATGTTTTCTGCGCCATTAAGTGTTTAACCACACATTCTCGTATCCGGTGGAGCTAAGCCATTAAACCGCTAAAGCTTAAGTCCACCGTAGCTCTCCTGCAATTATAATGTATACCTGCTCTTCCCTGTCCTGATGAGACTTAAAATGGCCGCACTTGCCAGGCGGAGCACAGCATTTAGGGACATGTTCAATCAATGGCTCTTCTTTGGATTAGCAGTCCTGTCAGTGAGGTCTACCTACCCGCCTCAGTCATGCTGCAGAAATTTGCATGCAGACCTGCACACAGTTACTACTATTCCTGACCAGTGGAAGCATTGCCTTGAAATGTCTGGTCTTCTTTTTTTTATTTTTATTTTTTACTTTCTCTAACGTCTTAGATAATAGACTACTGGTGCAAAAAAATAAATAAATAAAATAAAAAATCCCCAAGGACCTGACTCCACAGGCCTACTCTCAGATGAGTATGAAAGAGTCACTTCTCTCAGTGGGCCATTTGGACACTGTGAGTCATCAAAGGAACGTGGAGGTCTTTGTGGAAACAGTCAGTGCTCCTGAGTGACCCTCCTCACTGATTATTGTGCAGTTGTGCAGGTTTTGGATTGTAGGCCCTCATTAATGCAAGTGGGATACTTTGAGTTGTCAGAACAAAACAACATGGGGAATATTCACACCTCTCTCTTTCCTTCTGTGCCTTTCACCTACTTTGTTCTTAGCTGAAGACATTTTCACTAGACCTGTGCAGAATATGCACTCAAAGACGAAAACTAAGCAGATTTGGGAATAAACAGAACTTTTTCCAATAATACAGTTCTACGATTTCCTCACCACTTGCAAGTTGCACTCATTTGTTTTTCCCAATTATAATTGCAAAGGGTTTTGAGCAAATATTGTGTAAATAAATGACACATTTTAATATTTTTGCATTAAGATACATTTTAATATTTATAAGCCCAGTTCTCTCAGCTCCATGTGATATCACATTTAAATCCCTTCACATTTTTTCCCCTCCTCTCAACAGGAGGATTGTATGATTTCATTCTCCCTCATCTGAGCACAAGCTCATGTGGCTCAGATGCATATTCAAGTGTGAGTGGTGGTAAATTTGAACCTTGGTCAACTGATATGTGTTTTTGATCATATAAATACAGCCTTAAGCCACCTTTCCACTATCTCTAACAAACGACAAGTGACAGACCAGAAGTCATTCATTTTCAATGTAAAGTAGTACGGGAGCTTTGTGGAGTGTGGAGGCGAAAGGCAACAATTGTATGTGAAAGTCGGAGATGGGGGAAAGGCAGCTTTAATGGTAGTACATTAGCCATGCATTTATTTGATCAGAAACACAATAAGAACAGTAAGAAAGTTAGAAAGCTCAAAAGTTATTGAACCATTGCTGAATAGAAATATGAAGTTCTTTCAAAACAAAGCAAAATTGTAATGACCCCAAACTTTTGAAATGGTAGCATATGAGCGCGTGCACACACACACACACGAAACGAAAATGATGTGTGGACTGTACAGTCTGCTTGGATAATATGAATATAATCACTAAGAATTTGTACAGTATGTTAGCCTTTAAAAACCGAATAGTCTGAAAGTAATTTTCCTAAGGTAGCACTTTTAAAAACAAGTAGCATAATTGTGAAGATCCAGAAGCCTTTGCTGTTCAGCCTCGTTCCCTAGCCGGTTCCTGCCCTAAGGCTAAAGGATTATTGATTTGGCTCTCTAAGCAACTCCATCTCCACTGAGAGATTCTTTATGTGAACCACAGCTGAGGCCTCCTGACCAAGGTACTTTGGTGTGATAAAATTTGTAGTGCTAGTTCAACAGAGCCACACTTCATGTGTTTGTGCATTTACCAAGAGAACAGACAGTTTCTGCTACCTATAGTCATGATGTATGTGTGTTGATTGAATTCATTATATAATATAAGAGAATGTATCTGATTAGTTTAATTTAATAAGTTGTACCAGCAGTTATTTACTAATTACAGCTAATAAATCAGAATCTCTTAAAATCAAAGAAAATAGCTTACTTCAGTGTTGCAAAATAAGGCATTATAAAATATAGTGTAAATCATTGAATTGACACTACAAAAAGTGACTAAAGTGGCCGAATTGCCCACTTAGGCTTAGATTTTTTCGTATTAGGGGACCTGGTTATTTTTGTATTGCATAAAATCAAATAATAATAATAATAATAATAATTTCACTATTTTTTCCCTCTAATTTAGATTCTAAACAAGAAAAAAAAGTGAGAGAGATCATCATGATGGAGCTTTGCTGTAGTCAGTTGTTAATGTTTAGATTCAGGTTTGAATCAGTTCATGATAAATTATGACCTGATCCATACAATGCAGTATGTGGAAAAATAGTACTATCATGGATATTATGCATAACTATGAAGCTCTTGACTTTCGGCACAGATTAAGATATGTGTGATTTATTTAATATGTTGTTTTGTAATGACATGTTGTTATCTGATTTTTCCAGATTAGAGGATTCTTTGTTTTGGCATACCATCTTCCACCAGCCTGGGCATGTTTTTTTGGCTTTAAACAATTTAAATAAATCCCATCTCAATCATTATTGAATATCCTCAATGTACTGTACAAAAAAAAACACGTAGAGCCACTAAACAGCCAGACAGCTTATCCTGATGTTGACTAGCACCTCTTTGATCAAACTCCCATTAGTGACAGTAAATATTAGACAGTCACCATTAAACATGCAAAAAAGAACCACATTGTAAATGGATAATATGTAGACTTTGATATGTAGTCTCATGAGTTCTCATGAGCTCAATATTCAAACCAGCTATTTCGTATGTCATTACTATCACAAAGCAATTTGTCATTACAAGTCAGTTACTATCTTCATGGTTGCCCGTGAATCCTGCTCATGAATCACTCGTTGAATCATTTAATGAATCATTTTTGATGCGTGATATCCTAGTCTCTGTCTGCTGTTGTCAATATTGTTTTTTGCCCTCTGTCTTTAAATGACACTGTCACTAGGGCTTGTCACACAAGTTCATGCTAGTGGGCAGGTTTTCATGTCGCCTGACAATTAACAGCATATTCTATTAAAGAGTCTCTGTGGTAATGTGTTATTGAGTCCAGTGGTGGCTAAAGAGGGGTATCTGGGTGTATAATGTGGTTAATGCCTAATTGGCCCTCTGCGGAGATAATATGGATGGATGACAATGAAGGGTCAGGCCTGACTGAGGCTTACCATGCCTGTGAGGAGGGAGAGAGGGGACCATGGAGCTTACCATGAGCTGGAGCTTTCACCAGACAGCTGATCCCATTTTGTATAGCCAGTGGAAAGGAGGAAAGACGAGAGGGTGTTGTATATTGGGTAATAATGATGGTTGCCAACTGGAAGGTTGCTGGTTTGATGCCCATTTGGAGTGAGTCATGGTTCATCGCTGTTGTTCCCTTGCCCAATGCACTTAACCTCATTTTGCTCCAGGGGATTTTTGGTTCATGGTGCCATTCAATGAATACATTGTGTGGAATATGTAGAAACTCCACTGGCCCTGGTCGTATATTCTGAAGATTCTGAGAATGAAAAAAAAGTGTAACATATATTGGATCCAGGCAGCTCTTAAATTGACAGCAGTCTAATATTCCTGCTGTCTGTCATTCATGTTAATCACACAGCAATAGAGAGAAAATCTCACTGCTCTTGACTAAATCACTTTTGTAGCTTTAATAAAAATAAATAAATATATATATTTAATTTACACAGTGAAGAATATGCAGTGTTTTTATGCATTTGATTACTTTATACAATGTATGTAGCATTTTGTATTTATTTGTTCTACTGTAGTGTCCTATTGCTTATAATTAGTTTCTTATTCTTATTTAATTGCTGACTGATTACTTGTCTAAAGTGAGCTTGAGTCTGTTTGTGTGCGTGCACGCGCTTCAGATGTGTGCGCAGAAAACTTCTCACACAGCGCTTGACTGTTCTGCAAGCAATCCCGAGCGTCTTTTATGCTCATCTTGTGCCTTCGGGCAGTCCTTAAATCGAGTCCTGATACGTGAGTTTGAGCGAGAATGCACGCTTTGGCGGTAATGCATAGATGGACATTGTGAAAATATGGACAGTGCCAATATAAGGGTGCCTATTTATACCACAGATATCGATATTTTACGTGTGGCATCGATGCATCGTATCGCCAGACACCGTATCGATGTATCGATCCATATCGATAAATCGTTACACCCCTATTTATTGTAGTAGTAAACTTGTTGCTGTTAAAATGTTAATATCTATATTAAAACATTGCTCTTTTTCTTTTAAAGGGGTCATATGATGCGATTTCAATTTTTCCTTTCTCTTTGGATTGTTACAAGCTCTTGGTGCATAAAGAAGATCTGTAAAGTTGCAAAGACTAAAGTCTCAAATCCAAAGAGATATTATTTTTTTAAAAGTTAAGAGTCAACCACGCCTACCTAAAACGGCGCGTTCCAACACCCCCCCCACATGTCTATGTCACGATGTGGGAAGATTTGCATAACGCCGCCCAAATGTTCACGCAAAGAAAGAAGGCGTAACTTTTATTCTCGCTGTAGTAGTGTTGTTGCCACCACCGCCACCATGTCGTGAAGGCGCTGTGTGCTTCTTTGTGAAAGCGAAACTACTTTGTTTGACCTTCCAAAAGAGGTCGATATCCGCTTCATCATGCCTGGAGCTGATCCGTGCTGGTCGCTGAGGAAATACATCAACTTTGCGCTGTGGATCGCAGGATCGGCTTTCACTGTGGACGAAGCAGAGTCCAGCCCGGGGTCGTCCCATGTGGTTGCCGCAAGCCCACCGGACGCTCCTTCGTCGAATCCGCTGGCCGCTCCGTTCTCAAGTCCTCCTGCCTCTGCTCACTCAAGCCGGCCTCCGCTCACTCTAGGCCGCGGCTCACTCTAGACCTCTGGCCTCCACTCACTCAAGGCCGCGGTGGGTGACGCTGTTTTATTGTGAAAGCGAAACTACTTTGTTTGGCCTTCCAAAAGAGCACACGACTAGAAATCAGTGGTTAAGTTGTATTTACAACACTGTTCCAGAACAGTTTAACCCAAATATTCAGATGTGTCCAGCGCATTTTATGGAGGACTGTTTCCTGAGAGTTGACTACAATGAATTTGTAGTCAAGAATTTGCCATTGACAATTCAAACGCGAGGTTTGAGCAGTGTAGAGTAACACTCGTTGTTTGTCATTTCTTCGATCACAAATGCAGATATGGTTTTATGTTTACACGGTGCGATGCAGCACAACGCATAAAAAGACAGTATAAGTCATTATAATCCGTAATTATATCCCCACTGGATGCAACAAATGCCTTGTTTATAATGGGTTTTGATGTTTATGTCTCGTCGCTCCGGTCGGACAGGGCATCACAATATGGTAAGGGACATAACATTTCCGTCACACGCTTGAGGTATTCGGCCAATCACAATGCTCTGGATAGCTGGCCAATCAGAGCACACCTCACTTTTCAGACCGATGAGCTTTGTAAAAAATTTACGCGTTTCAGAAAGGCAGGGCATAGAGGAGAAAAAATGATGTAAAGTGTGTGGAAAATAATGTGTTTTTGAACCTTAAACCGCATAAACACATTTCATTACACCAAATACACAAAATAATGTTATTTTTAGCAGCATCATATGACCCCTTTAAATATTCCATTAACTCCCAAACACCTCTTTGCAGTCCCCTGGGAGTCCCTGGACCCTGTTTTGAAAACATCTGGGGCCAACAGACAGGTTGGACAGGATAGATGTTCAGATAGAGTAAGGTTAGAGGAGAGGTATGTCTGAGAAAAGTAGAATGAAGGTAGTGATGATGGGACTTTTGTAGTAAAAACAGGTAATTGGTATACTGAGCAATGTGGAAAGCTATTTCCTAAGTAACCTCTAATCAGTGTTGTACACTCAGAAATACCCTCATGAAACTACAGCTGGTGGTAGAAACAGAGCTGTCCTGTGACAATGAAAGGCAGACCTGTAACCGCACACTCAAATCAACTTCAGCTTGCAGGGAACCAACACTCGTGTCACCGGTTACAAGAGCATGAGTGAACTCCATCGACACAGACATCACCTCCCTCAAGTGGTGTAAAGCACTCGTTTATGTGTGTGTGTGTGTATGTGTGTGATAGAGAATTTAGCCAGATCCCTGGAGAATGTGCAGCACTATATGTGCTCTGATAAGCACATCCAAGTCTCCCAAATGGGAAAATCAATAAAACTTCATCTTTACAGTCTTGGATATTTGCCTGGTGAGAGAATGTGTCACATAGAGCTGTGTTTGAGTGCCCGTTGGGACTGCATGTATATATCAACACATGTGTTTGTGTCTGTCAGAATCATCATATTTCTCAAGTCGATAAACCCAATTTGGCTCCCTAACTGGAACTGAATTAAAGTAAGTAGAAGCAGAATGATGGAAGTGTGTGTTTAGTCCATCCATTATGTTCCAACCCAGCAGCAGACACATCAGGCTATAGTATGATGATGAATATTATACGATGCAGGGCCATGCTGAGGGATCTGGTACTGGCTGCATCAGTGACTTTTTGAGGGTGGCTTGACAAGGTTCTTCAGCAGAAGACCGGAGTAGACAAGGAAGCAGCGTGACCAGATTGGTGGTGTTTTGATTACAGCTCTTAGACGGTGAGCATGATTTGACCAAGTACAACATGTTCCTGGAACATCATTCCAATCAACAAATCAGAATTGAGAGATAACTTTTCAGGAAATGTCAGTTTTAGGCTTACAATCAGGATTAGGTGCTTCTACACACTTGTTAATCAGCTATCATTTCCCTCTGATTTTAGGAATAAATTATGGGTAAGGTTAAGTTTAGGGGTAGGGATTGGGTTAAGTCTGTATTTTTGGACAGTAATGTTGATCCAGGATCAACAAAAGATTGGAACATGTCTTACTTGGCAAAATCACGGCAACCGCTCTTAGACACAGGCACTCTTCTTAACTATATGTAAACTATTAACTATTCAAAGCAGTTTTACTAGATTTGTGCCTAATTCAAGCTCTGCCCACACCCTCTCATTCAAAAAATGAATGTTGCTCTAGTGCTTTTTCTAAACTGTGCTGAACGTCATTCTTCATTGCTGGCCACCCCATCCCACTACTGTTGCTCTCTGTCTAAAACATCTCATCACTCTCTAGAAAGCTAGAAACTTAATGGGGTTTGAATGTTATATAATTACACACAAGTTAATTAAATCTGTGAAGTCACAAGTAAATGTAATTAAATGTGCCCGTGCTACTAGTTTATTGGAAAACAGTTTTATAATCTTGAATTTGAGCATAGGTATTACACGTTCATGTGACCTTTCTGTGCTACATGGTCACAAAAAAATTTATCGTTTGCACGTTTTTAAGCATTGCAGTTTAAAAACAAGTGATTTTAAGCCATTGAAACAATCAGCACTGAAATATAACTAATTTCACTATATGCGCACGCTGTCTCTTAGCATTGTCAGAGAGGCACGCACCTGAAGATGATGCTCATAGAGCACAGTATTGAACGTTATTTTTGCTGCTTCATAGGCCTTAAATGGTTAAATACACATACTTGTATGTCTCAAAATGCCTGTCTTTGCAAGTATCCTCATAAACACAGTAAACAGCAAACAGCTGAGAAAGAAAAAAGAAGTGTAACAGTATATTGGATCCGGGCAGCTCTTAGAGTGACAGCAGTATAATATTCCTGCTGTCTGTCATTCATGTTAATCACACAACAATAGATAGAAAATCTCATATAGATAAATAAATAAAAATGCTCTTGACTAGATCACTTTTGTAACTTTAATAAAAAGTAATATATATTTAATTTACACAGTGAGGAATATGCAATGTTTTTATACATTTGAATACTTTATACAATGTATGTAGCATTTATTATTTATTTGTTCTACTGTAGTGTCTTTGTCCTATTGCTTGTAATTAGTTTCTTATTCTTATTTAATTGCTGACTGTTTACTTGTCTAGAGTTTGCTTGAGTTTTTTTTTCTCAGTATGTGTGAATGTATGCGTATATTCATTTGTTTGATCGTTCAATCATTCATTCATTTATGCAGTTATTTTAACACTTAAGCCATTTTATGTATCCATATCGTTCTTTTGTTCTGTCATTCTATCTATCCAGCATTCTTATCATTCTGTCTGTGAATTAAAGATTTTATGAATCAAGACATATCTTAGAAAGTAATGTTGA
>NW_015505196.1:5055651-5061654 GCF_001515645.1 Sinocyclocheilus grahami | reverse complement strand
GGGGGGGGGGGGGGGGGGGTAATTGTCTTGAAATATCTAAATCTTAATTATTTGCAATATATAGGCTCTTGGTGTACATGTATAGATATTGTAGAATGTATCTAGAAACTCAGCCCAATGTTTTTTTTTTACATGCATAGAGTGTGCTTTGCAACAGTCTTGCAATAGAACTTTGTTTTGAAGTGAGTCAGGCTTTCTGTTGCCAAAAACCTGGAATCTTTGAAATCCCTTGTTGTTCTATAAGGTAGTAAAACACACATGTTTGGATAATATGGCACTGCCATTTATGTGCTTGTTTATGGTGCAAGGTGATCAAACAATGCAGCACTCTAATACGTTTAAATCCTTTTATACTTACATATGTTGACATTCTTTATGGGCATATGGGTGTTTTGATGGTTTGTTGTGGGAGGCAACATATCTCGGGCTAGCCAGCCACTTTAATTACTGCAAAGCTAACACCCCCTCCTATTCCATGGCCAGCAACCCACAAGGCAAACACACACACACATAGTCTCTCTCTCACTCCTGACTTACCACATACAGTCTTAGCATGTGACATTTTTTCTTGTCATCATCTCACCTGTTGTCATGGTTACCATCAGGGCTTTATTGCGGGCCCAATGCACTCACACTCTGTTCAGGTTGAGTGAATCGTTCTCATGCCCTTAGAACCCTTCCACCACACAGACCAAAGCACCACACAGCGCATCATTTTCTTCATCTCAGAGGTTTGTTTAGCTTGCGCTCACTGCCTATGTCTTTTCATGTGACGTTGGGCGCACGCATGCCAGTCAACCTTTAAAAGCAACACTGACTCACATGACATAAGTGGAAACAAGCGGGAGGGAGAGATGCTTGTCACGATGCTACTTTGTGAATGTGTGCTTGAGACAAAAGGGAAGAAAACAAATACAATGCTCACATCGCTTGTTTTACACGCAGTGGGCGTCTTTCAAGAGACTGTTCGAAAATGTGACATGCTTTTCTTATATTAGTTAAGAGCTATGAAATCTGTCATAGCAGAGACTCGCAAACACATTATGATTACGATGCCTCCCTTCAGATATAAAAGAGAAAATCTCATATCCAAAGCATTGTTTTGGTGAGGTTAGTTTTATATTTGGTGTTTGAGTTACAATAAAGCAATATCACACAAACAAAAGTGCTATGAGTTAATACAGCAGCATGATGGCAAGGTTTTTTTTTTTTAAGAAGTCTTATTTGATCAAATACAGTAAAAACAATAATAATTGTATTAGGCTATATTTACGTAATATTTACCTAAATTATTCTAGACCCTTAATTAATTAATTAATTAATTAAAATATTGTGACATATTAGTATACTTTTTTTTTTTTTTTACATTTTTGTAATCATTTATTTTTCATTTGTTTGTTTTGGGGGAGGGGGGCACCTTTTTCAGGATTTTTTCAGCATTTATTTAATATATTTTTTTGCGACAATATACACTGCATTTTATTTTTTCCCCTTTTTTTGTTGTTTGTTTTGGCATTGTAATGATATTTCACAATACTACTTTTTTACTGTACTTTTGATCAAATAAATGCAGCCTTGATGAGCTTAATAGACTTCTTAAAAATAAATAAATAAATAAAATAAAGGAATTACTTATCTAAACTTCTGAACGGTAATATATACAGGTACAGTCACACTTGATGCAGCCACTATAGTTGCCATTCTGAACAGTTTCTCTACTTATTGAATCAATTTTTATTTTTACTTTAGATGGGATGCCAGTAGCACAACTAACCGTTATTGTATCCAGGCAAAATGTCGGCAAAAAGGTTAAAATTCATAATGAAGGTTCGCCAGGCAGCGTAACAAAAAAATGTGGCTTAAGGTATTCGACAAAGGTCAAAATAAATGAGGGAAAGCATTGTAAAAAAATATATAATTTACCAGGATCATAGACATTCCTATGCAGCCAGTATTAGATTTCTCAGAGGATGCACGAGTAAAAAAAAAACCCTGGGTAATTTGCTCTGTAATTTGTTGGTTGTGTGGGAAGAACACAGACATGTTCATATCGGATGGAATTAAAATCACAAAGGATGTCAATGAAACACCCTTAGACAGAACGTGTCCCGTACCAGTAGGGCTTAATTTTATTCACTGGACTGGCTTCATAGGTCCCAGATAAGGAGTTTTATGCAATATGTAAATCTTTCTCATTGACGTCAACTCTTCAGTAGGCCACATTTAATAAGTGCACATTTTACTGAAATGGCTGAAATGGTCTGGACGCCTCTTACTGCAGTGCTTTGAAAAGTTACAGAGTCAGAGTGAAAGCCTTTCTCCTCTCTCAGATGGTGACAAGAAGAGCATTTTAATAAATATTTACGTTCCTCCTGTCTTTTTATAATTTGTAATTAGACACTTGGCTTTCTCTTACAGCGAAATCAAAGTCAATTATTGCTCTGCTTTTTGATGGCGACGTGACTCAGTTGTTTTGAGTCTGCGTTGCAATGAGAGATGGAAGACTTTTGAAGTTCTACCCACTCCACTTAGAGCTGTGGTGCTCATGTGGGAAATTTGAGTTTGAATCTGGCCTCCAGGTTGTTTCCTGTCATCCTTTTCACTTTTAAAATCGATGAAATTGCAAAACTGCACATCCAGCTTTTTGTTGATGAGGTCACTACCAGATTGGGCAGTATCACATTTATATTAAATATATACATAAACATAAAAATATATGCATTTCAGAGTTCTAAATATCACAAAATATTATTGGAATTAATTTTACAAGAAAATACAAATTTGAATTATTTATTAGTTATTAACAATTTCTTAGTAAAAATTGTTTCAAAGTAAATCCTACACTTTTTTCAGTGTACTTGCCAAGTTGTCACAGATATATTGCAGTATAAACAGTTTAACAAAATCTCAACCTTTCTACCATCCCATTATTAAGCCCAGCCTGCCAGACTCATTGCTTCCATCATTTCAAACTGTCCAGACTTTCTGTCTTTCCCTCATGTTTGTGCTCCGTTCAGATGGCAGCATGTGATGAGCTGTGCATTTTCAAGCCAATCACCTATTAACTGTTGTTAAGGGTCCAGAAAGTGGAGATCCCGGGGGCCGCTGGTCTTTCTGAGGCTGTCCACACATGGCAGTTCTGACTGCTGTGAGCCTCTCCTCCAGCTGCTGCATTGGCACACAAATGATCCCGAAGCTCGTGCATCTCCATGGAGACATGTTTGGATCCTGTGTGTGCAGTGACTCTCTCCAGCTTAGTCTAGTCCTCTGGCCTGCAGTGTTGGGCCTGTTTTGTACATCCTGTGTCTGCAGAACGTCACTGTAGCAGTGGTGTAACTGCTAGATTGGGGTGTTTCTTTAACTATCTGAAGTACTATTGGATATGTTGGCCTTAAGAAAATAAACTCTTTCTAATAAACAAAATTAATAATTTTATTCAACAAAGATGCATTTAATATATCAAAAGTGACATTAAAGACACTAGTAAAACTGTCAGTATTTACAACATTAGAAATGTTTATATTTCAAATATATGCTGTTCTTTTGAACAGCAATGATCCTGAAAAAATAATCTTTAAAGAATCCTGAAAAAAAGAATGTATCACAGTTTCCACTAAATTATTAAGCAGCACAATATATATATATATTTTTTATATATTGATAATGATAAGAAATGCCACGTTGTTTCCTGTCATCCTTTTCACTTTTAAAATCGATGAAATTGCAAAACTGCACATCCAGCTTTTTGTTGATGAGGTCACTACCAGATTGGGCAGTATCACATTTATATTAAATATATACATAAACATAAAAATATATGCATTTCAGAGTTCTAAATATCACAAAATATTATTGGAATTAATTTTACAAGAAAATACAAATTTGAATTATTTATTAGTTATTAACAATTTCTTAGTAAAAATTGTTTCAAAGTAAATCCTACACTTTTTTTCAGTGTACTTGCCAAGTTGTCACAGATATATTGCAGTATAAACAGTTTAACAAAATCTCAACCTTTCTACCATCCCATTATTAAGCCCAGCCTGCCAGACTCATTGCTTCCATCATTTCAAACTGTCCAGACTTTCTGTCTTTCCCTCATGTTTGTGCTCTGTTCAGATGGCAGCATGTGATGAGCTGTGCATTTTCAAGCCAATCACCTATTAGCTGTTGTTAAGGGTCCAGAAAGTGGAGATCCCGGGGGCCGCTGGTCTTTCTGAGGCTGTCCACACATGGCAGTTCTGACTGCTGTGAGCCTCTCCTCCAGCTGCTGCATTGGCACACAAATGATCCCGAAGCTCGTGCATCTCCATGGAGACATGTTTGGATCCTGTGTGTGCAGTGACTCTCTCCAGCTTAGTCTAGTCCTCTGGCCTGCAGTGTTGGGCCTGTTTTGTACATCCTGTGTCTGCAGAACGTCACTGTAGCAGTGGTGTAACTGCTAGATTGGGGTGTTTCTTTAACTATCAGAAGTACTATTGGATATGTTGGCCTTAAGAAAATAAACTCTTTCTAATAAACAAAATTAATAATTTTATTCAACAAAGATGCATTTAATATATCAAAAGTGACATTAAAGACACTAGTAAAACTGTCAGTATTTACAACATTAGAAATGTTTATATTTCAAATATATGCTGTTCTTTTGAACAGCAATGATCCTGAAAAAATAATCTTTAAAGAATCCTGAAAAAAAGAATGTATCACAGTTTCCACTAAATTATTAAGCAGCACAATATATATATATATTTTTTATATATTGATAATGATAAGAAATGTTTCTTGAGCACCAAATCAGCATATTAGAATGGATTCTGAATAATCATATGACTGGAGTAATGGCTGCTAAAAATTCAGCTTTGTCATCACAGAAATAAATTGCATTTTAAAATGTAACTTGTATTAACACATTACATTACCACTGTAATATTACCAATACCAGTAATATTTCACAATAGCACACTTTGTATTGTATTTTTAATCAAGTAAATGCAACCTAGGTGAGCATAAGTTCAATCTTGCCAACCTCAAACCTTTGAACAGTAGTGTAGTCTTTTCATACTTCTTTTTTTCCTCCAAGAAATAAAAGTAAACAGTTAATTCCGTTAAATTGATAAAAGCCTATATTAGATATTATAATGATAATGTGGTAAGGTTAAGAACAAAGGTATACTTCGCATTATAAATTGCTTTTAATTGGACAAAAGTTATTTTTTATCCTCTTTACAGACAACATTATAAGTAAAACAAACAAAAAAAAAAAGTAAAAAAATCATTCATCTACAAAAAAAACTCTTGGAAATCTTTCCATTTCCCCTTTCATCAAGCAATGAGTAATCATTTCCAAGGTTTTGTAAAGAGCAAAATAGAACCATGAGACCTGTATTACAACAAGCTGTACAGTGTCAAAAGTGCCTGCTTTGTGAAAGCGTTCAGAGGCAGACAAGTCATGACTCTTCAATTGTTAAGATGATGATTTGCTTTTCTGGCCTTTCTTCGAATGTCTTTGTTACCCCTGCTTTGAACATCTAAGGTATCTTAGTTTGTGTTTTTGAATCTTTCCTGCCGATCACAGATGCTAATTTTGTTTTCAGTTAAGCCATCATTTTGGAAACAGTTTAATTGAATTTGTCTCACTTCTACAGAAACCTGTAACATTTTGCTGGCACCAACACATTCTTCTTTGATGTTTTCCTCCTGTTCTGTAAGATATGTATCACCTGATCTTTAATGTTAGTGAATATTAATGTTCTACATGCATCCAAATATGCTTCACCACCAGAGTTGGAGTCCAGACCAGAAACCGTACTCGGTTACTAACGTAACCTCGGTTCCCTGAGATACGGGAACGAGTACTGCGTCTGCTAGACGCATATGGGAAAAGAACCTTTTTCTCCTGAACTGAAGCCTTTTCATTCACACAGTGAAACTGCACGGCCATTGGTAAAAAACGAACCAATGGCTAGGCAGCGGAGCTGCACGAGCCTATGGCGACGAAGGCCA
>NW_015505196.1:4983087-5055069 GCF_001515645.1 Sinocyclocheilus grahami | reverse complement strand
CTATATAAGCGGGCGCTCGCCACAGGATTCTCAGGTAACTTCGACTGAAGCGACGATGTCGTGCAGCTACATAGCACGGCTAGCAACGCAGTACTCATTCCTGTATCTCAGGGAACTGAGGTTACGTTAGTAACTGAGTACGTTCCTTTTCGATACTACACTCGTACTGCATCTGGTAGACGCATATGGGAACACAGTACAATCACGCCATGCTAATGTAGTGGAACGACTAAAGGTATAAAACTTCCATAAGCAACCAATGCTCATAGAGAAGTTAACAATAACCCAAGGCTAAGACAGGCTGAGCTTCCTAGGTCACACCCGGCCTGGTTAATCATTCCAGAGTACGCCCGTAACTTCGACAACCAGGGGTCGAGAGGTAACAGGTGAAACAATGCCAGAGAACTTGGGCATGTTACGGCCAAGGGCTCTCTGCCAGATCTGTTTATGCAGCGCATGTCACTTCAAGCGGAAAGGACCCTGGACTTCCAGTGTATAAAACCTTGCGAATGTGGACGGTGAGGCCCAGCCGGCCGCCTCACAAATATCCGCACACCACTGGACCATGCCCAAGACGAGGCGATGCCTCTAGTCGAGTGGGCTGTAGCATCTGGACCAATCAAACACACAATATATATTTTGTTTTTAGTTCTTAGAATTGACAAGACAGTTGACCCTGAGTGGTCAGCTAAATATCTACAGCGGATCTAAAATATGAATAGTTAATTATAACTAGTTATGGTTAATTATTCATATTTCCTGTCGTTGAGCTAAAATGGGGCATTGGAGGCCCAAAGAAGAGTACGCTAGCAAGATGGAGTCTACTATCCATCTACAGAGTCTTTGTTTTGTAACCGGAAGCCCTTTGGTATGGTTTACGAAGCTGACAAAGAGTTGTTCCGACCGCCTATAGGGTGCAGAACGTTCAATATAGATTCTCAGAGCTCTGACAAGGCAGAGAAGAGATAGCTCTCTATCCTCTTCAGTTGGAGGAAGCGCGGAGAGCATAATGACCTGTGCTCTGAACGGAGTGGAGAGCACCTTAGATACGTAACCGTGCCTTGGTTTCAGGATGACTTTAGAGTCGTTAAACCTGAATTCCAGGCAGGCAGGGCTAATAGAGAGCGCCTGCAGGTCCTCTATTTGCTTTACTGATGCCAGTGCTAGAAGCAGAGCAGTCTTCAACTATAGTGACCGAATGTTGGCAGACTGTAGCGGCTCGAAAGTGGGGCCCTTCAGAGCCCTCAGCACAGTGGGCAGGTCCCATGATGGGACGGTAGGGGGATGAGGTGGATCCAGCCTCCTAGCATCCTTCAGGAAGCGGATGACCGTGCTGTTTCTGCTCACCGATTGGCCCTCAATAGGGGCATGAGAGGTCGATATAGCCGCCACATAGACTTTGAGCATGAATGGGGAACGTCCCTTATCCAGCAGCTCTTGCAGAAATGACAACACCTCTGTCAAATCTGAAGTAAGGGGGTCTTTGCCGCGGTTTAGACACCAAGCGGAGAAAAAAGACCACTTTAAGGCGTAGAGGCGTCTCGTAGACGGAGCTCTAGCCTCCAAAATTGTGTTTAAGACTCACTCTGGGAGGCTCGAAGGCTCCCATCGAGCAGCCAGAGGTGCAGGGTCCATAGGTCGGGCCGAGGATGCCATATTGTCCCGTTCACTTGAGAGAGGAGATCCTGTCTCAGCGGAACAGGCCAAGGGGCCGCTATCAATAGCTGAGTTAGCTCCGATAGCCACAGCTGGTTCATCCAAAGGGGGGCCACCAGGAGAACCCTGTGTTCTTGTTCCCTCACTCGCCTGATTACCTGTGGGATCATAGCGATCGGGGGAAAAGCATAAATAACTTAATTATTATCTGTCTTCCTCTTATGTAGAGTATAAATAACAGATCTCTCTCTCTCTCTCTCTCTCTCTCTCTCTCTCTCTCTCTCTCTCTCTCTGTCTTGTACTCTCTCCCCTCTTTGCATTTAGTGTTTTTGTGGTATTTTTGATGTTAGAGGGGATGAGTCAGAGTCTTGATGTTGGCCAGCAATTGTATCTCTCATTTATCAAGAGGCACATTAATCTGACAATAAAATGATGAAGAAAACATGTCAACACAAATCTGAATGTTTCTGTGTTCTAAAACGAATGAATTCCACTTCAAGGCGTACAGTTTCCTCGTTGAGGGAGCTCTGGATTGGAGGATGGTCTCAATAACCTCGGTTGAGAGACCGAAAGCTATGAGTTGTGCCCCCTCAGGGGCCACACCCACAACTTCCACAGCTCCGGGCGGGGGTGGAAGTTTGCCCTGGGCCCACACAAGTATCTGGTACGCTAGTTTGTACAAACGGCGTGAGTGCTGGTCTCAATGCACGTGCTTTTACAGCTTCCTGGCATTACGTCACCCGACCGTGACGTTTCTCTCATCTATTGGTCTGATTCAGAGCCGGTCACACTGAAGGGCGTTCCCGAAGCGTCCTCCGACACAGCTCGAGTTCCTGAAGAGGAACTTTATGTTCCTGTTCTCCAGCATGATCTGAGATGTTCCAACGAACATCTTGTGATTCAATAAATGCATGAAAATTGAGTATCTAGAGTTATTTTTTTTGTCTTTTGTTTAAAATTTTTAAAACCTTTTTTTATTTCCAGGTTATTATTATTAATTTATTTATTAATTAATTAATTTATTTTATTTTCCTCTGAAAAGGAATTATTTTCCTCTAAAGCTTTGTAGCTTACTTTATTTCCCTGATTAGTATGTGAACAAAGTCTTTAACTTTAGTCTGAAAACAATATTTAGATTTAGAGCACTAGAGTTTGTCCTTTTTTTCCCCACAGGATTCTTTGAAGAATAAAACCTTTAAAAGACTGGCATTTATTTAACACAAACATTTTCTAACATTATTAATGTCTTTCACTTTTGATCATTTATTTTTTGTTCACACACAATGGTGTAATGGTTTTTATATTGCACAAACTGTACACACTTTTCTATCCCCTGAGCCTACCCCGCACACAAACGCTTACTTTTAAAGAAAAACGTCAGACATACTTAGAGGCTTTTGCATCTGAACTCTTAATATATATATATATACAGGTATATACAATTTTGTTCTGTTATTAATCATGATTAATCACATATTAATATATTTATATTGTCATAATTTCACATTCAACGTCCAAACAACATAAAAATGGTATATTTTAAATATGTTTAATTGCTTTTTTTTGGCCCAAATAGCCTATCATTAAAACAATCTTCACATAAACTATGATTTGTAAACTATATAGATTAATCTTTATTCAAGCTAATCAGCAACTAGAGCAGTCGAGTGATTCCTCTTTTTCTTTTGTTCTTTGATTTACATCAATGACAGACAGGTTTCACTTTAAAAGCAGCACTGTCTATTTAAAACCTGACACACATGATGTAAATCTGACACATATCCAATTTTCTCCCAACTCTTCACAGCCATTTAGTACTTTACAACTCATTTAAGGCTGTGTTTATGAGGTAACTCGCCAAAAATGCACATTTTTACGTAATTGTGTTTTTGTCCACTGAAGCGCTACTGGTGCGCTGTCTGAAGCGGCTCAGCCTATGCGTATACAGCTGAATGCGCAGACTTTTAAACTATACTCCATTTGATAATAATCTTCGTCCAGTGTATGTACTATTTCTTGCCAGAAGTTATGACCGATAACACTGTCTTTCTACTTGTTTAAACTAGAGTTGTAGATATACCATAACTTCCTTACACAAGCGCTTGACAATGCTGCCGTCTGTTGATGTTGCAGTCTCCGGTAGATTGTTGTTGTTCCGTCTCTTCCTTTTCTTTTCCGGCTGGCCCGGGCCAGTGTTGCCACCTTGTGGACAAACTAATTAGTGCAAAAACAATTGGATAGTGAATTGGTGGGTTTTTGTTAAATGTGAGTCAAAATCATCACAATTAAAAGAACCAAAGACTTAAACTAATTCAGTCTGTGTGCATTGGATTTATTTAATACACCAGTTTCACAATTTGAGTTGAATTACTGAAATAAATGAACTTTTCCACGACATTCTAATTTATTTAGATGCACCTGTATGTGTGACCTGTGCGTACTCTTCCCTTGGGCTGGATGAAAATGATTGGCGCACCAGATAGGGCCTGCGGGCTGCCAATTGAATAGCCCTTGTGTATGGTTTACAAGCTGTTTTCCTCTTTAACCGTTTTAAGACTTTCATGATGTACATGTTTAATTAGAAGAAGGAAAACGTTAATGTATTTTTGAGTAAAATACGTTTTGCTGGTATAAAATAGCCAGTTGGGTGCTCACTGCATTACATTCAGAATTTTGTTTGTTCATTCAGATTCTTCATAAGTCAGAATAGCAACAAAAATGGCTTGTTATTTGATTTTGTGTTTCCTATTGAAAAATAAATTGAGGTGAATCTTTAAGGTCACGTCACAGCCTTTGAGAACCGTGATCATCTTATGGTATTCTAGACAGTATTTCACTAGACAAACATTGATATTTGTGACCCTGGACCACAAAACCAGTCATAAGTTGCATGGGTATATTTGTAACAATAGCAAACAATACATTGTATGGGTCAAAATTATATTTTTTTCGTTTATGGCAAAAATCATTAGGATATTAAGTAAAGATCATATATCGTAAATATATCAAGACTTAATTTTTGATTAGTAACTTAATTTGAATAGCAACAAAAATGGCTTGTTATTTGATTTTGTGTTTCCTATTGAAAAATAAATTGAGGTGAATCTTTAAGGTCACGTCACAGCCTTTGAGAACCGTGATCATCTTATGGTATTCTAGACAGTATTTCACTAGACAAACATTGATATTTGTGACCCTGGACCACAAAACCAGTCATAAGTTGCATGGGTATATTTGTAGCAATAGCAAACAATACATTGTATGGGTCAAAATTATATTTTTTTCGTTTATGGCAAAAATCATTAGGATATTAAGTAAAGATCATATATCGTAAATATATCAAAACTTAATTTTTGATTAGTAACTTAATTTGGACAACTTGATCAATATTTTGATTTTATTTTGCACTCTCAGATTCCAGATATTCAAATCTTAGCCAAATATTGTCATATCCTAACAAACCATACATCAATGGAAGGCTTATTTATTCAGCTTTCAGGTGATGTATAAATCTAAATTTTAAAAAAGTGACCCTTATGACTGGTTTTGTGGTCCAGTGTCACATATGCTTGCAAGTGTTGTTAAATATATACCACAAAGTTTAATTTGCCAGCTACACTTGAATATACAGGGCTTTAAAGCTGGTAGACATGGACCTTGATTCCATGAGTTTGTTAAGGTTCAGATGTCAGCTGCAGTGCTCACTAGCCACCAGCAGCCAAGAAAGTGTAATTGAAGTGATCTCTGTAATAAGATACCATACTAGTGGAATGCCACAGGCTTGCATGCCAGAGTTCTCATGAGCTTTTGCTCTCCATCAGGTTCACACTGCTCCTGTGCAATTAACATTTGGCCCAAGGGCTATCTGTTTGTTCATCTTAACATGTAGCTACATTTTCAAGCTAAAACTATGCAAAGAGGGTATGGTTGCTGCTAAAACATATGATTTTGACAGTTGGTTAGACATCAGGTCAGCTTTCAACCTGACGTCTTGCAGTATATAAATTAGAATTGTTAATAATTTGTGAGTTTCATTGTGTAGTTACACCTCCACTGCATGGGTTTTAAAGAAGCAGGTGGCTTTACGTGGGTCTGGGGCCCAGCTAAACCTTTCCTCCTAGTGATAGGTAAATGACACATTAGCATTTGGCTCTGAAAGCAATAGGGGGTTGAGTAACGATGCTGCAGCATCTTGGGCTGGGCTCTGCAGACGTAAGCAGCCTGCATCTAACACTCTCTTTTGGCACCAGATCAAAGTGAACAGAAATTTGAATCTGAAATTCAATCCTGAAATGTAAGTTTAAACTAATCTAATAAAAAGCATGGTTCACCCAAAAATGAAAATCCTGTCATCACTTACTTGCCCTGATGTTGCTCCTAAGCTGTATGACATGGTTTCTTCTGCAGAACACAAAAGAAGATATTTTGAAAAATGCTTCAGCTGTATTTGTAGAAAAACAATTACAGTCGATGGGGTCCGATCAATCAATCAATTATTTATCAAAATATATTATTTTGTATTCCACAAAGAAATGAAGTTATACAGGCTTGAAATTACATGATGGTGAGTAAATGATTTAAAGTAATCCAGTCCCTTAATATTTTCATTTTTGAGTGAATTTAAGAAAATAGTTGTACAGTATAATTCCATATGTTAATAAGGGAAGTGATTAAATACATTGACACATCGAATTTGAACTATATTGCTATATTAGCAATAGGTTTAAGTCATATATTCCCATCCACCAGGAACCTGGTGAAGTCACAATAGTTAAGTGGCTAATCAGTAGTAAATTATTTAATAAATACAAATGATGCTGGCATGAGAATGAAATAATGAGTTGGAAGAGGTCCAGTTGGCTGTTTCTCTGCTATGTTTATCTTTCCAAGGTGCCATGTATTTCACAGGAGTCCAACTGAGATTTGTGTATCTACAAGGTATGAATTGAACTTCCCTCTGAGATGCCTTGGGTTTGGTCAGGTGTGAGTTAGACTGGATCCAAGCTTGTTTGCTCTTTCCTTTAAATTTCGAGAGGGAAAATCGATAAGACATTGAGAACTTATTTAAAATCATTTGACTGAATAGGAAAATCTGTATATACTTATCTTTTCCATTCTGAATATAAGCTACCTTTTTTAACTATTAGAAATTGATAAAACTGAATAATTTAGATTGATTTTTGAGTAGGCTGGGACCTAAATATATTCAAATATCAAAGATTCAGAGTGAAAATATTCAGTAGCATGAAATTGCATTTTATTTCAAGCATTATCCCTTTGATGGCTTTTGAAAGTCTGTTTCTGTCGACTCTGATCTGATGCAGTAGTCTCAGTTTCCTCTCCATCTCATTCTCAAGAGTAAATACAGTGTAAGAGGCATATGTGGGGAGAATACTTGTACAAACCAGTGCCAATTATATTGTTTATACAGCGGCGTCCAAAAGTATGAGACCACTATTAAAAATGTATTTGAGAGAGTTGTACCTTCATTCTTTTTGCCTGTCCTCCATCCAGTACAATGTTTTGAGAGTTTTGTGAAGAGTATATGTATGTGATGGGGGAGGGTTTCCCCCTCAGTCTGTTTGCCGTGGGGCCCCCTCAAAGCGCGGGGCCTGGTGTGACTGCACCAGTTGCACCGCCCAAAGGACGGCCCTGTGTTCACGGTGAGTCCTCCGTGTGCCAGCATGATCATCAAGTTTGACTTTGACTATATGTGACTCCTGCTGTGTTGCAAGATGTCGCTTGCTTGTTCATGGCCGAGATGTGTGTGAGTGTTGATATTGTTATATATAGGTCTGGTGTGCTGTGAATAAATGGTTACTTGAGACTTACTGGGGTACATAACACAAAAAGGCCAGGAAGCACTGCTTTAGTGATTGTTATTGGCTATATCGGTTTATTCCCCCATGTAGGGGTCACTTTTTCTCCTTCATATCTGTCCATTGTTCCTCAGTGATCTCAGTCTCCCAGAAGACCATTGCAATATGGTCTGTAATACTATTTAAATTGGCATTTAAGTGGTGTTGGTTGGTAGCTGTGTTCAGTGTGGAAAATGTTTTTTAAAGCATTCTTCTGGGGCGTCCCTGTCTCCTGCTCTTGACTGAAGCAATTGCTCCCCTTAATGTGAATTAAAATACTGTTTGTAACTAGAGGGCGATAAACACATATGAAGTGACAGAATGTGTTACCCTTAATGTTCAAATAGTGAGCAAGAAGGCAAATATGAATAAATTACAAAAATGCAAAATACAAGCGTTTAGTGGTCTCAGATGTTTGGAGCCTCCTATATATTGTGCTACATTATGATTATGCAGCCAATTTTAAATTAAACCCCATTGTAGATAAATGTAATTTAATGGTCAAATTGTTATTGGTAAACCATTGCACACTTAAACACATAGTACTAATAAGCTCTTTGCAGCTATAACGTGTTCTGGAATAGTTTTGTGTGTCATTATCTGTGTTAGCCAACACATAATCATAACACTCCTTGCAAGCTTCAAACATAGTTGTGTGTCTGCACTTTGAATAACAATGTGCCTACAGCTTATTTAAAGCCAGTGTTTGTATCTACATTAGCTCCAGGTGCAGTAAGTTCACCCTCATAGTTGGAAATTGGTTGGAAACTTCATTTGAAGTTCCTTGTGTACATCTCAAACTCTGACATGAAGCAAATGAGTGAGAATTCTTGTGAAAACTTGGAAACAATTCTGAAACCCACTCGTGTGTTTTTTTTCCTTGTACCTGTCCATGTCATCATTTCCCTGAGAAACATACTTCAAAGAAAGGAAATCTGTTGAGTTGCCTCTGGGTACTTCTGTTTCCTTCAGATTTCAGCTGAAAGACACAAATTCCATGAGATTCTGTAACAGCTTTGTTGTGGCTTTACCTTGGACAAAATTTGGATTATTAAACTTGGCACCCTTTCAGTTCATGAGCTGGAATTTGAATTGAATTGTCCACAACCTACAGGATGTTGAATTTGAATATGAATTAGTATGAAGGGACAAAACTTTGGGGAAATTGTGCTTATTTTCTACTCCAATATTTAGGTTAAATTCCGTTCCGTTTTCATTATTTTTTACATTATATATATATACCAATACTTTTTTCTTTTCTTTTTCAGGCTTTACAGAATTCATGCTCTAGGAGAACTTTATCTTGTAACTATGCAAAAACCTGCCATTTTCCTGACTATAAACATTGTGCCATCTGTTGCAAATTCACTCAATGTTTTCAAAAGTTTTTTTTTTTTTTTTTTATAATTCTGAAGGCCATATTTGTGAGACACCCTTGTGTTAGAGTCCCATACAGATAATTGCCCTGTCATGGCGCACTAGTAAAACAAAGGGAAATGTCTTTAGGTAGAGTCTTGTTCTCTTGGATTTGCTGATTCTGAATTCCATGGAGATTTGCTTGCCTCTTCATCCAGTTTAAGAATATTGATTGAACTAGCCAATTTAACGTGAGCCAGCTTGCACTGCCTGTGTATTAATAACATCTAGGCTGAACTGGAAGACTGTTGCTTGGCAACATGGTCATTAATTTTGAGCAATCTCATAACACTCAGGCTGAATACAACTGTTTCTGCTGTTTCAACTGTTGCTTTTCATTTGCAATTCTCTGGTCAGATGCCTTCCCTTTAGTCAGCACTGATGAAAGATTTAATTTTGGTACAATAATGGGAAAGGTAATTAATTTGTTAATTAATTCAATCTGATTTTTGAATCAGATGTCTACGTTGAAAAATCTGTTGAATTAGCTCTCTTTCACTCTCATTTACTGTCTTTCTTCCAAATTTCAACTTTATTGGCATGATTATTCCACATACAATATTAGAAAAACATCAGTACACACAATATAAGCCAAAAAAAAAAAGTGAAACAAAAAATACCAATGTAATAAAATTAAATTAAATATTTCCACATACATATGCATACACATCTGTCTTAAAGCAGTTTCTGGTCTGTGCAGCTGTTCACTTAAAGTATTGATTTTTTTCTGCCGTAGAAAGTGCCAGAGTGCCCTGGTTCGAAAGTGATGTTTGTTGGACATTTGTGAGTTTCAGACAGGACAGATTTAGGGCCCTGCTCCAAGTTATAAGAAGTCCATGCTGCAATGTGCTAGGAGAGCTTGATTTCAGGTTCATTGCCGTCTCTCTCTCTCTCTCTCTCTCTCTGTCTCTCGCTCTGTCTCTCTTTGCTGAAAGGTAGAGGGGGGTTAGTGCTTAGCCTCCTAATTGTTGCTACTGCTTTTCAGGATACTATTTGAAATGGTGGCTCTGGTAAAGTGTTAATTTTGTCAGCTATTTTCATTTTAGTCTTAGTCTTAGTCCCGGGCTAAAATGTCATTGTTAGTTTTTATCATATTTAGTCAACCTTATCCTGTTTAGTTTTAGTCAAGTTTTAGTCGACTAAAAGTCTTAACATTTTAGTCTAGTTTTAGTCAAAGAAAACCTGAAGTATTTTAGTCTAGTTTTGGTCAATGAAAACTTGACATTTTAGAAATAAGATTATTATTAATTAACCGTACAGCAGTATTAATTTTGGCAGCCATTTTTTATTTAGTCTTAGTCTTACTCAAATGTACATTTTAGTTATCATATTTAGACAAACTTGTCCTGTTTTTGTTTATTCAGTGAAATGTATGAGCATTTTAGTCAGGTTTTTTAGTCAATGAAATATTAGTCACATTTTCATCATTCTGTATAATGGTTAAACTGATAAAAAATATTTTTTTTCTCAAAATTATAGTAGTAATGATTGTTGTCATTTGAGAAATTTACTTTTACATTTCAGGTATTGCACTTTCTCCAGTAAGTACAAATCAATAGAATGTGCACACATACATGGTGTATTTTACCTCATCTAGTGTACTGATTTATTATAGGCTTTCTATTATATAAATCAACACCAAAAACATATGCAATTTCTCTGTCTACATTATAAAAACAGCTAAAACAAACAAAAAATATTATAACAGTGAAATTAGTAATTCCTCTAATTCCATAATTGCAATAGTCTATTTCTCCATTAAAACAACAGCGATCGAGTAAGTGTATTTATTCAGCTATCACAATCGCAAACAATATAGTGAGATCTCATGACAGAACACTGACCGGCTGAATGACGCTTTCATAAGATCGCTAAACTCCAGCTTGTTCGTTTTTCAGATAATCTGCGGCGGTGCTTCCGCAATGAGGAGTGAGTTGCCAGATTGCTTAAAATAAGCAAAACACACCGGGCAGAAAATATATGAATTTAACAGCGAAGCTCTGATTCGGGGATTAGAACTTGTGATATCTGGCATCCACACTCATGAAAGCTCGCGTAGTAGAGCAGTCTGTAATAACAGTTTGTCTAATTTTTTTTGGACGAAAAGAAAGAGAGGTTTTGGTAAAGTTTTTATCTTTTTGAATACATTTTAGTCTCGTCTTATTTCGTCAACGAAATTGCATGTTGATATAGTCTTAGTTATCGTTTATTGACCGTATTGTCGTCTCGTCTTCGTCTCGTCTTAGTCATGGGAAAAAACGTCAACGAACATTTTTCGTCATAGTCTTCGTTAACGAAATTAACACTACTCTGGTAAAGGTTATGGTGGCTTCAGTATTCTGTACTTATTCTAAGGGTCATCTTCCAAATGAAAACGGATAGCCTAATTAACAGTCTGCTTTGAATATCAATTCACGCCTGACCAAAAACCTTTGCACATAAATTGTCTCATCGCTTTAATTGCACTAACCTGATCAATTCAGTCATTGGTTCTTTCTGAACTAGTGCTCATTGAATCGACCCTGTGACGTTCAGGCAGATTGATAAAAGAATAAATAAAGGAATCGTTGTGCCTTTATTTCAGGAAGTTTCATAAAGCCAGCCAATCAGATTAGTCAGTGAATATACTTTTTTCTGTGTGTAATTGTCTTTCACCTTTGCCTCTATCTCTAAATCTAAGCTAACCGCATGTCATAAGCATATTGTACCACACATCGAGTGTGTCATCAGGAGAGTTCATATAGTTGTTCAGCACCTGTGAATTGATCATTCAGAAAGCGTGACCCTGGACAAAGTTGTTCATTTTCCTTCTAAGTTAAACTGCCAGATGATTGAATGAAAAGTCTGGAGATACAAAAACGGAACTGATTCATACTTTGGAATATAATAGAAAATGTCACCAGGTTAACGTCATACATGTGACGTCTAGGTTACTTGTGTAACCCTCGTTCCCTGAAGGAGGGAATGGAGACGTTACGTCAGTCGTGACTGACGAATTGGGATCTCGCCCGAGAGCCCATTCACCTTCGAGTGTTAACTAAACAAGCCAATGACAGTTGGCGTGCGTGTTTCGCCACGCGCACCCCGCCCTGCAGCGCGGGTATAAAAGGAGAGCGCTTGCAAACGCACATCAGTTTTTCGCTGAGGAGCCGAGACTACGTGCCCCGGCCGTACAGCGGTGGTACAGCAACTGTGGCGACGGAACGTAATGTCTCCGTTCCCTCCTTCAGGGAACGAGGGTTACACAAGTAACCTAGAAGTTCCCTTTCAGTCAGTTACGTTCTATGTTACGAATTGGGATCTGTATGGAAGACGCCACTATTGCTGACCCCCTCCAGTGCCCTGCGGAAGCCGGCAAGTCCCCCCACACCAGCTGAGGCGGAAGATAGGACAGCGGCTAAGCAGAGGTGTCCGCCACTGCTGTTCCATACAGTGGTACATTGGATAACACTGGGAAAGCGTACCCAGTTGGGACGCTACGGAAGCCACATCCCGCACATAGGAGGTATCATGTGGAATTACACATATGGACTGGCCCAGGGCAGTACTACATATGGAAGTCCCTGCGGTAGACTCAACCCGGAGGCAAAGGGCTCTGGCGCTTCACGGGCTTGGCAGGGGGAGAGGCGGGCTGCGCTGGTTTGAGGGCACCCTCGGTGACGAGCAGACAGAAGGGCTGCAGCCGGCAGTGCGGTGCAGACAGCAGCAGACCGCCGGGGCACAACGCCTTGGCCTGGTGGACTTGCAGGAGGGCCATGGCGTGCAGGGCGGAAGTGGCCTGTCCAGCAGCACCGTGAGCCTTAGCCGTCAGAGCGGACGAGAACGTACAGGCCCTGGACGGAAGGCTTGGACTACCTCTCCAGGCGTCGGCGCTTTGCGGGCAGAGCTGCATGGCAATAAGATTGCTGGACCCCGCCCTGTCGAGGACCCAGCACACTCGTCCGGAAGTGACATGCTTGAGGAATGAGAGGCGCGGAGACGTACTCGACAGGGAAGCTCTCACCGTAACCATCAGGTCTCCCTGACCATGAACCGAAGTAGCCCTCCGAGAAGCAGAGGAGCTAGAGCGGGGCATAGCAAGGGGGATACCCCCCCGTTTAATGAGGAGGTATCTAGACCGCAACGTCGCGATGGTCATGTTCCCGCACTGAGAACATGACTCATCCATGAGCGCTGCTTCAGCGTGCTGTAAGCCCAGGCACGAGAGGCAGCGATCATGACCATCAGATGGAGGCAGGAAACGACCACATCCAGAAATGCACGAGCGGGAAGCCATCTTTAAAAAGACGCCTGTCGCTCATGAAGCTCTTTTAGAAATGTCTCTTTTAGAAGGAAACACACTCTTTTAGAGAGAGCGCTGAAGTGCCCAGGGGAGGTCGCGGCGAGACCGCAGAATGGAAGCTGCAGCCTGCCGAGGTTTCAGCAGCCTGCATGGCAACCCCCGCTGATACGCCGTCACATCAACGCCAGCTGTTTCTCTAGAACACTCGCGGAGATTCGTCCTGTAGAAGGCTCGGCTCCGAAGCAAAAAGCTGATGCGCGTTTGCACGCGCTCTCCTTTTATACCCGCGCTGCGGGGCAGGGTGCGCGTGGCGAAACACACACGCCAACTGTCATTGCTGCTCTCGGGCGAGATCCCAATTCGTCAGTCATGACTGACCTAACGTAGAACGTGACTGACTGAAAGGGAACCATGGTTCCCTGAGGGAACGAGACGCTGCGTCGAAACGTTATGGGAATGCCTTCAGTGTGACCACGCTCTAAATCACGTGTGTAATCAGTCTAATGGATGGGCGAGATGTCACGGGCAGGGTGATGTAGCGACCAGGAAGCTTAAAAGCATGTGCAGTGGATACAGCATCAGCTTCTAGGAAATGAAGCAAACGCTCGCAGGTATACCGAAAGTATGGCACTGAGAAGCAGCATCTCGTTCCCTCGGGTAACCATGGCTACATGCGTAACCTGGAGACGTTCCCCTTTCAGGAACTCGAGCTATGTCGAAACGCTATGGGTACGAGTATGCCCACACTGCCAGACTTACAAATCCCTGCCTAGTGTGGAAGAGCACAGCTAGGGCGAGAGAACAGAAGAGCCTGGAGTAGCTTGCATATCGAGGTCATAGAACCTGACGAACGTTAGGGGCATGGACCAACTCGCAGCATTGCAGATGTCCTGCATAGACACACCTGCCAGAAAGGCCATGGAGGCCGCCACACTTCTAGTCGAGTGACCTTTGACCCCCAAAGGCGAGGGGAGATCAGAGGACTCATAGGCAAGGGTTTGTTTAGTAGCAGGAAGACCTCTTATGGGGGGACCATAGCAAACTAGCAGTTGGTCCGCCCTTCTCCACAGGCAGGACATATCCTACCTCAGTGTGGTAGCCTACAGTGAGCAGGACCCATTGAGACACATTTAGCAGAAGTGTCCACGCTGCCAAATAGTCTACTAAGGGAATCAGTCTCTCGAGACCAACCTCTGATGTAATCAGAGCAGCTAGCTCAGTGCCCTGAAGCGGCGGACCGGCACGGATGGCCAAACTAGGTGCTCTAGAAACCTCCGCAGAGGTAGTGAGCCTCTTAGTACCTCTACGTTTCCGGGAGGTGACTGAGAGAAGCGCTAGCCGGGGACCGCTGTGCCCTGGAGCATCGTGGGTGGCAAGGTTGGCAGACCAATCTCCTGACAGCACTGAGGAGAGATGGGCACCATATGATGAGGTGTACACCACTCTTCCCCAGAGGGGTCTGCCCTTAGAGCCACAAGCGTCACAACTTCTTGGCCGAGGCCTTCTTAGATGTAAGAACAGTCTGCAGAGCTGGCTTCGTCTTAGAAGACTCCCGGTCCCAACATGGGGGAGCACGGGAGGCGACGCTCTGCTTATGTGCCTCCTGGTATGAGGAGCTGGTACAGGGAGCAGGGAGCACAGCTAGAGAGCGGTGAGGGAGGAACCGCTGGAAAGTCGCCACTTGTTTACGAGCCTCCTGGTACCTGTTGACGACAGAACTGACGGCGTTGCCGAAAAGGCCAGAAAGAATAAACGGGGCATCCATGAGGAAGTTCCTGTCCTTATCTTTCATGTCAGACAGGGTCAACCACAGGTGTCTCTCTGCCACTACCAGTGCTGCCATAGACCTGCCGATGGCACGGACGGTCTCTTTGGTGGCGTGGAGAGACAAATCAGTGGTTCTGCGGTGATATCCTCTGAGTTAATCTTCTCACCCTCATCTAGCTCTTTCAGCAGTTTGGCTTGGTATGCTTGTAACACTGCCATAGTGTGCAAACACGCACCAGCCTGACCCGCTGCCGTGTACCCTTTGCCCACCAAGCTAGATGTAGTACGTAGCGGCTTGGAGGGCAATGCCAAAACCTTCAGTGACAATGCCGCAACTGGGGACAGATAGCTTGCAAGCATCTGCTCAACCCGGGGCATCACCCTGTATCCGTGATCACTCAGCCCCGCCACATTGGCATAATGATTGGAGGCGGCTTGCTCCGCAGAAAGCATCCGTCTAGTTTGCTATTCTGTGGCTCAGACTGTTTCTCGGCGGGCCACTCGATGTTTAACTTGGCCACCGCCTGAGTAACTACCTCCAATAGCTCCTCGTACTGGGGTGATTGAGGGGGCGAGTCCTCATCGACGCCCTCCACGTCAACCTCCTCAGAAGCGGAGCGGGCTTCCGATCCCAGAGAGCGGGCACTGGATCTGGTGGGTGAGAAAGAAGAAAGGGACTAGCCCGTCTCCATTCCCTCCATCAGATCCATCTGCGAACCCCACAAGGACATCCGCCGCTCCGCCTCAGAGGAAGCAGGGCCGGCACCATGAGGAACGCTGCCGAAGGCTCCCTCCTCAAAGAGAGCCTTCCGGGAGCGAAGGGTACACAGCAGGAGACGCTCGCATTGCAGGCAGTCAGCTCACTCAAGAGCTGACTCTGCGTGCTTCACTCTCAAGCAGACAACGCACAGACTGTGTGTATCCCCAACCGTAATGTAGCATGGGAGGAACACATAGCCTGAAACGCTGCCTGCTCTCGCCCAAATGCTTTGTCTTAGCGGATGCTTTCGACATAATGGAGCTTATAATGTGGACAAACAACACTAAATAAGACTCACAACAAATAGAGGACTGACACACACAGAGCGCTTGATGAATGACAGAAAGCTGACACTGTATCCACTGCACATGCTTTTAAGCTTCCTGGTCGCTACATCACCCCGCCCGTGACATCTCGCCCATCCATTGGACTGATTACACACGTGAATCAGAGTGTGGTCACGCTGAAGGCGTTCCCATAGCGTTTCGACGCAGCTCGAGTTCCTGAAGGGGAACTACCTCTTTCAACGCACAGACTGTGTGTATCCCCAACCGTAATGTAGCATGGGAGGAACACATAGCCTGAAACGCTGCCTGCTCTCGCCCAAATGCTTTGTCTTAGCGGATGCTTTCGACATAATGGAGCTTATAATGTGGACAAACAACACTAAATAAGACTCACAACAAATAGAGGACTGACACACACAGAGCGCTTGATGAATGACAGAAAGCTGACACTGTATCCACTGCACATGCTTTTAAGCTTCCTGGTCGCTACATCACCCCGCCCGTGACATCTCGCCCATCCATTGGACTGATTACACACGTGAATCAGAGTGTGGTCACGCTGAAGGCATTCCCATAGCGTTTCGACGCAGCTCGAGTTCCTAAAGGGGAACTACCTCTTTCATAGACCTTCACATCTGTGTAACTCCAAACTGGAGCTGGTTTTATGTTAGGCTTCAATCCATTATATAGAATATTGGTAAAAGAACGAAGATGCAAGTTGTGCTGCATTCAGAGTTGTGTGCAATTTTCAAATTTATTCAGGCTACAGTGTCTTACGGCTTCATCAGATGGAATTCTCGGCATCCTGCGATGTGGCTTTTATACTGCCATAAAGGTTTAAAACCTCTTAACTGTCACCCGTCCCCTCTGTGGGACGCCTAAATTTACTTCACTATATTACAATTAAATCCTAATCTAATCATGACAAACTATACATCGTTGGAAAGGTCTAAGACTCCTAAATAGATATTTTACCACTGTATTATGTTAAAAATTATGTAGGAAAAGTAATAGATGAATTTATGACAAGAGTGCACCTCAAAAATCTACATCATAACAGGAGCTCTGACCTTTGTCACAAAAAGTCTTCTTCATTGCCTTTTTCTCTATCACACTTTAGAAATCATCAGAAATTATGTATCAATTGAAAACTTAAAATCTCAACATTCATCCTTTGAAAATCATTTTAAAATCAGACATTGCATTACCATGAAAATGGTACATTAAAATCATATTACAAAATGTTTTCATTCATGAATTATAAAAATTTAAGTTTGGATAGTGCATTTCACGTCTATGTTCAAAAATGTGAGTGACAGTTAAGGGAATAATCCCTGATGTTTTAGGGCCTGCCTGTGGCCAGCCATTTTTGTTGTTGAAAAATGTAGCACAGAAGATTCCTTCACATCTGACTGTCGTGCATAAGAGCATCAAAGACCAGTGTGTCTTTAACTCAAGAAGCTGAGGTCCATGCTCTTGACTTCAGCAATCAGCACAACTTAAAAGTTCTTTTGATGCATTTTCTCTCTCCATCACCATGACAATGAAACAAAGTGTCAGATCGGTCAGCACTGATCTAAACTAAAAACAGAGTCTAGATATAATGCTGCTAGGCATTAGACATAAGGGCATTCCTATCTGACTGACATTCCCATCAGGAGAGTTTTTACTTATAAAGAATGAGCATATACTATGCTATTATATGATACTATTACCTAACATTTACATCAAAAGGAATTAAGTATTCTGTCTGCTCCTCAGTTTGAAGAACAAGGCTAGATTCATGTTTCACTCGTTAAGGGAAACATAGGTGCTCCTGTCAGCCCAATTAGGGCAAGATTTTCGATAAATAGCATCATACATTTCCCTCTGTTCCTTGAACAATGTTGTTGTATGATTTTTGAACACTTGGCATACTTTCATGATATATACTTGTATGGTGCTTTTTGTCATTGTGGAGTTTGATAGCACCCACCCGCATTTACTATTTTCATTATACGGAAAGGAGCAGGTAGAGTATTGTTTACCAAAAAAAAAAAAGTATTTTGTATTCCTCTGAAGAAAGAAAGTCATATTCTAGGTTTGGAATAGCACGAGGTAGAGTAAATGGTGACAGAATTTTCATTTTGGGTGAACTATTCCTTTCATAAACTCACCATATAACACATTCAGGTAAGGAAACATTGTCCCTACACTCTAAACATCAAAATGTCAGCTGTCAGAGAGCATGCAATCACCACAGTCACCCTCTCATTTGTAAGATTTCTTCACATTCTCTAGAAGATTGTTGTGTTTGACCATTCAAAACTTGTTTTGTATTCTGGCAAAATAACATTTTTGCACAATTCTATTATAGTAAATGTTTTACCAGTGCCTGATTCTTACAAGACCCTTACAAATTTGAAATTAACTTAGACGTTTCCCTGTCTGCTGTTACTCATGTCATAACTCAGGATGGTCACCAGTAAAAGGTTTAAGACTGTGTGCATTGTTGTGGTGCCATCTGCAAATCAGTGACGTTATTAGGACAAGTTCATACACTCTAAAAAATGCTGGGTTAAATACAACCCAGTGCTGGGTAAACTAGGGACAAACCCAGCAGTTGGGTTGTTTTTGTAGTAACCCAACCGCTGGGTCAAAACAACCCAATTGCTGGGTTTGTCCCTATTTTACCCAGCACTGGGTTGTATTTAACCCAGCATTTTTTACAGTGTACCTGGCTCATTTGGAGAGTTTGTTTCAGAACCGAGTGCATTTTGACCCTTAGTTCAGTTTGTTTAGGCATGTATGAACACAACGATCTTGTTCGGATCCGCACTGAAACAATAGGTCCAAGATCATCTGAGCGAGCTGGCCTCGACCCAATTGGAAATAAACTCTGGAGCGGTTCAGTTGTGGTGAAAAAACAGTTCGACCCAACAGACAAACGAACCAATCTGTTCTTAATTGCTCTTTTCTGAATTGCAAGAATGACGCTATGAACAGAATCCCAGAATATAAATAGGTGCACTCTTACCAACAAAAGGATGGTTTGTACTTATATGAGACTCACATAAACATTTTGATGTGCAAAATATAACAGTGTGCTCTATGACTACACACATTAAAGGGATGGTTCACCTTAAAATTTAAATTTTGTCATCATTTACTCACCCTCATGTTGTTCCAAACCTGTATGAGTTTCTTTCTTATGTTGAACGCAGAAGAAGATATTTTGAAGAATGCTGGTAGTCAAACAGTTGATGGTCCCCATTGACTTCAATAGTTCTTCCATTTCTTTCCCTGCTATGGAAGTCAATGGGACCAACAACTGTTTGTTTCTTCAAAATTCTTCAAAATATCTTATTTTGTGTTCAACATAAGAAATAAACTTATGCAGGCTTGGAATGGCATGAGGGTGAGTAACTGATGACACAATTTTAATTTGTAAAATGTTTATATATTATATATATATATATATTGGCTACTTTTTTCTTTCTTTGCCATTATTCTGCATGAGCTGAAAGAAATAAAGAAATCGTATGACATCACTGTTTGGCTATCCACAGTCACAGGGTGTTGTCTGAGCTAGTGGACCTCCTAGCGGAGTAATTCAGCAGTCACAGGGCCAGTCACGGAACTAAACCCAGCATTTGTCAGACCTCTCCCCCAGAGGCACGCCTCTCAGATGCCACCGAGTGCTTGAGCTCCCATAATGCTCTGCCACCGATCACAACAGACAGAGAATGGAAATAAAAACAAGAATAACTGGATAAGCAAAACACAAAGAGGAAAAGATCTGAGGTACAGCCTTTCAGCTGTTTAGAAACCGGATGAATAATACTGGAGGTGTGGGAACGTACCACGCCGAACTAATACTCTTAAATATCTGTTATTGTGCAATTAACAGTCCCCACACACACATCCCTTTACACCACTTTGAGCTATGTGTCATCTGTCATCCCATTCCTAATAAATGTGTCTGTCAAGTCCTCCCTCCCAGCTCTCCGTTGACTGATAGCTTACTTCAGGATGCTCCTCTAGTGAACAACACTTCTCTGAGCATATGCTTAAGCAAGCTCTCTCTCTCTCTCTCTCCCTCTCTCGCTTTCAGTTTCAGGATCCATTTTGTGAATCGCAAATATAAACAATTTTGAGTTCCTGCAATGTGTGTGCTTTGATATTGCTCATACTATAAAAAGATGATGAAATAATTTGTTATTCTTAAAACACACAAACCTTTTCTATTTTTTTATATTTACTCTGTGTGGAGATGTGTAATTATTGCTACTGGCATATGACTTGTTTTTGTGACCTTGTGAAAGTGTTGGCATCTTACTGCTGTTCTTACAGAGTCTTGTTACCACAGCCGCTTTTACTTCTTTGGAAGTGTTTAGCTGACAGCCACTCTTAATCTACATCTAAGAAAATCTCCTAGAGACAGACACATAGAGAAAAACTCATAAATCTTGCCTGCTCTCAAACTAAAATCAGTTTTAACACAGTTTTAACACTTCTAAGTCAGTTGTACATTTCCCACACTTATGAAATTCGCAAGCAGAAATTGTTTCAGTTTTAAAAAGTCGCTCTGAGTGATGTCTACAGTCTGGAGAGTTTGGGTTCCCTCAGTGCTCTGAACTGTCAGGCTATTACTGTACAGTATATGGCAGCCATTGCTTAAGACTTAAAGGGGAGTTTTTAAGCATGCTTTGACATTTTTACATGTCATCCTGTTCAATTCCCATCTACATGAGCATCTTAACACTGACATGTGTATGCAATAAGCTCAGTTTTTGTGCTGTATACTAATTGAGCATAACAGGATGCCGTGATTTGCAACTTTTCTAATGAGCCCTTATGCCTAAAAGTGGCATTGAGCCTTTGTGTTGTATTCAGACGCAGTTCCAGTAAAATGTTTTGAATGGCTGTTTCAGATTCCCTTAACAATAGTTGCACTACCTTCCTAAAGTTTGAGGTTGGAAATATTCGTAATACATATATAAACACGTAAACATGTAATTTTCCCACTTCAGGTGGGAAAAAAGATCAGATTTTAAATAACTGCTATGTAAATGTTTAAATCCAAGTGTTTTTTGCAATTATAGTCATGCATAGTACATTGTATGATAACTCTTTTCAGGCCTTGGTGGATAGCGATGAAGAATGGAAAATTGACCGTTGCATGGTCTATAATAATATGCACATAATACCGTGCGAATCTACATACTATTTTATGTTGCGTAGATTGCAAATCCATTGAAAATAATCATTGATGTACAGAGTCAGATACATGCACATTAATATAAAATAATGTATATTTAAATAATTTAAATAATTATTTTTTTATGGGTGAAGGAATATGAACCATTTAACTGAACATTAGCTTCAGCTGAAGTTAACTTAATTTTGTATTGTTGGTTACTGTATTTTGTTTTTTGCTTTCCTCACACAATAATTGTCAGACCCCCTGCAATACTACCGCAGACCCCCTGTTGAAGACCCCTGAGGGTTATTGTTTACACAAGGGAATATTAAACAATATTTTGTGAAGAAATAGTTAAACCAAAAATGAGAATACTTTTTTTTGCACAGCAGAATTTAAGATACAGTACAGCAATCGGATTGAACTGATTCATACTGACACAAATGTAGTCAATGTCACAAAGACAGTCACAGAAAGCGAGAGCCTCAGAGAGGCGCCACTCCCCATTTTTCCTTATAAAAAAGCCCTGCATTGCAGCGCAGTCGAGGCTAAAGTCAGTGGGCAATACATTAATGCAGGCAGTGGGACTCAGGCTGGAAGTACAGCGTTCCTACTCGCTGATAAAGTCCTCAGTAGGCCCTCACGATCAGGGATCAGGGTACAGTGGTACCTCAGTCTGTCATAGTGGAAGATGATTACAGAAGCAGTTGATAAACCCATGTGCACACCGGCTCTTCTGCCACTCTCATCAACAGTCTAGAAACACCTTCCCACAACCTGTCTTCTCTGCTTTTTTATTTCTATTTCAAGAAATTGTCAATTGTCACACTGCCACGGTGTCCGTAGCATCCGATCATAGATGTGTGCATTGACTCAAGTGTTATGTGATTCTCTGTGAGAGATGGAACCTATCTGTTATGTGAATATGTTATGTAAGAAACTGCTTTTTATTTAGATTCAGTGCTCCCATTAGAGTTACCTTTCTTATAATACATTGTAACTTGTTTTGCATATACAATTTCAATGAGCTGTAGAAATTTAAAACCTTCACTTGATGTCAAACATCGATTATTGTTTTGGATAAAGTGTTGTGCTTTCATGGCTGAATCACGTCTTTGGTTGCTCTACTGTCTGTTGTTTAGTGGTGATACTATATTTAATTTCAAGTACATACAAAATAAATAAATAATGCAATAATTTAATGATTTATTTATCTGTATCGTACTGCCCCAAAATCCTGCAATGACAAGAAACACTTGTCATTTTCTTGTCAACACTGTCACCTTAAGTTCTTAAATTCATCATATTTTTTGTATAACTATTCATCAAAGGGGCTTCCTCAGACAGCACGAAGGGATGTACCTTTCAGTTTGGCCAGGAGCAAAAACATTCAAATCAATGCTAAAGCTTTAACCTAAATGTCGTCTCTCCAGAGCAAGAAAATCATTTTTCTGGCTTCCTTTACTCTGCCCTAAGACCTCTGCGGTGATCATTGAAAGGGAGGGAGCTTTGCTATCAGACTCATTTACAGACATGACAGGAAGATCAAACAGCACATCTCCGCTCACTATGTTTCTTTCCCTCCACCCCCTATCCTCTCCAGATGTCATTGTTAATACTAAATCAGTGCTGTTACTTCATTCTGATTTGTATTGGCTGCCTTTTCTGCTAACCAGGTACAGGAGCATGTTTATCCTGTGATTGCCCTTGACATTTTAATAAGAAACGTCGAGCCCTTGACCCAAAGCTTCTGCCGCTATCTGCAGAGAATCCAAATTCTAAGACTGACAGACAAAGTTGAAGCCACTGATGATTGTATTTTGCCACATTCATTTGTTTTCCATGATTGTTACAATCAAAATGTTACAGTCTTTCAGTTGTAAAACAGGAATAATACCAAGTTCTATAGCCAATGAGAGAGCACGATACAGGGCAGCGGGAAGTTCGGGAAGGAGTTATGTGAAACGTAGTTTGCGAATCACGAAATCCGTGATTGGCGCCGGTTGTTTTTTATGTCATCAGGTTGAAGCGACCCCTATAACATGATATCTAGGCCCTGGAATGTGAATTGTACCAGGAGAAGCCCACCAAAACAATGTGCATTTTACCCCCGAATGCGATTTTTACTGGGGGACCCCTCAAATGCAATTGGGCTATTTTCAGGCTAGTTTTGAGAAGTAATTGGACGGGTTTTGTAGCGAAAACCTGGCAACCCTGCACCTGTCGTCGTTCCATCGTGCAGTGTGAACACAGCAACAACTGAATGCTACCCCAGATAGTCGTTCAGTGTGAAACCAACAGTGATGCGACGTCTTTGAAAATCGTGCATTAATTACTCACCCTCTTGTCGTTGCAAACCCGTAAGACCTTCCTTCATCTTCGGTTTATGAATAAAGTCATTATTTTTGTTTTCATTGCACACAAAACGTATTCTCATAGCTTCATAAGATTATGGTTGAACCACTGATGTCACATGCACTATTTTACAATAGGTAGTGTATTTGAACTACCTTTCTGGGCCTTGAATTTGTTAGTTGTGTTGCTGTCTATGGAGAGTCAGAAAGCTCTCTGATTTCATCAAAAATATCTTAATTTGTGTTCCAAAGATGAATGAAGATCTTACGGGTTTGGAATACCTTGATGGTGAGCATTTAAAGAGAGAATTTTCATTTTTGAGTGAACTATCCCTTTAAAAGGGGTCCTGTTATGCTTTTTCACTTTTTTAATTTTAGTCAGTGTGTAGTGTGTATGTTTTGGCATTAAAAAGATCTAGAAAGTTACAAATCTCAAAGTCCACTCCAAAGGGAGATATTTCGTTTTTTAAAAATCCCTTTTCAAGAACTACAACAAACGGCTCGTTTGGACTACAGCGTTTGGTTTCCGAGCTTTGTGATATCACAAAGCGGCTCATCAGAATATCTTTACAAATAATTCCCGCTTACAGAAATTCGAATGGTTGGGGGGTGGGGAGGGTGAGGTTGTGATTAGAATGCTTCGTTGAGTGAGCGCATGAGACGAGACGACGAAGAAGAAGTGCTGCTGCAGAGTTAGTGCGTCAGAGAAAACCAAGAAGAAGAGCTTCTGTGCTGTAGTCAAATTTTTGGCATGTCTAGAACAGCGGTTCTCAATTCCAGTCCTCGCGTACCCCCGCTCTGCACATTTTGTATGTTTCTCTTATTGCTTCATACGTTTGTTATATTTGACTGTAAGTGTCCTGCGAAGTGGACATTACCGGATATTCCGCCATGATTCCAGTTTGAAGGGAGCGTATATGTTCCATACAAAGGGCATTTAAGTGTGAGAGACATGAATTTAAATTGTATTTATTTACAGAGGTATATGTCCCACTTCACACTTCTCTAGTAAGTTTCGTTTGTGTGTACGCCGCCAGTGTGCCTACACTCATTGAAAATAATGTATTTGAATTTTAAAGACGTGGCGCGACGGTGCGCAACCGCCTGAAGCACTGTTTTTTTCACCTCCGTGCTCAAACGTCTTTGTTTGGGCTTCCGAAAGCGGATGATGTCAGGAAACAGTGGTTGCAATTTATTTTTTAACTCTGTTCCTGAGCATTATAACCCCAATTTGCTATTGTGTGCTGTGCATTTTACTGAGGACAGCTTCCACATCACGAGTGAGTAGTGCCGGATTCGCCAAAAGCTTTTGTTGAAAGACAGAGCAAGGGGCGTGGCAGTACTGAAACACCGTCTAAGCTGTTCGCCAATCACAACGCACTGGGAAAGCTAACCAATCACAACACATTTTGTTTTTCGGAAGGCGGACCTTCATAAAAGTAGGAACTAATCAAGCCGTTTGTACCAGCCTTGGGAGAAAGGTATTTTAATAATGTAAATTATGTGAAAAATAATGCGTTTTTCAAACCACCAAGCATGAGAGCATATTCTAGTACACCCCCAAAACAAAATTAAGACTTTGTAAAAGAGCATAATAGGACCCCTTTAAGACCTCTTTTTTGGTTTGGAATTTTGCCATCAGACATAAACGTGTGCATTCCATAAGGAAAATGGCATATTTCAAATTGCACACTTCCAGGGGAAAGCTGCCATTTAGATGGATGTGAATGGTGTCTTTATCCAGGTATTACAGGCCTTCTTGAAGAATCTCAAGTGAATAGAGTGTTTACGTAACGCCTTTTTATCAATGGAGTCTATGTGAGTGTCCCACTTCAGGTCCTGAGAGATAGTGGGGCCCAGGAATCTGAATGACTCCACTGCGGCCACACTGCTGTTCATGATGGTCAGTGGGGGGAGTGTAGGGGGTTTCTCCTGAAGTACACAATCATCTCCACAGTTTTGAGCGTGTTAAGCTCCAGGTTGTTAAGACTGCACCAGACAGCCAGCTCTTTAACCTCCTGTCTGTAAGCAGACTCATCTCCGTCCTTGATGAGGCCGGGGACTGTAGTGTCGTCCGCGAACTTCAGGAGCTTGACAGAGGGGTCCTTTGAAGTGCAGTCATTCATGTAGAGAGAGAAGAGCAGTGGGGAAAGAACACAACCCTGAGGGGCGCCATTGCTGATGGTGATAGCTTTCTTGCTAGCCAGTGCTGATGGTGATAGCTTTCTTGCTAGCAAGAAAGATGCTTGCTTTCTTAAAGAAGAGCTTAAGGAGCAATCTGCTTTTGACTCTGAAATACTGGGTTCAGCACTCAATTTTGAGTATGTATCAATAATGTAACCAGTCTGAGAAAGCAATTCCCAGTGCTTTTAGATAGAAGGGGAAATTCCATTAAGTTCCATAATATATTTACTGTTAATGTGCTTAAATTGGACTTCAAAATATGCGTATTATCAAATGCAATTACCTTCGAATCTTTTCTGAAAGATTTATTATGGTGACATATTTGTGGTTTTTGGTAGAGTACTTCCACCTTGAAGAAATATTCATGTCGAACAGCTCACAAATTTAGTTGACAGTATATGGTATCAACTCTATACATTCTGGCATATTGACAAAACTCATTTCAGATTGAATTACCACGTTTTGGTAGCAAAGATTTTGGTCATATTGTCCACCTCCACCAAAGTATTTTAAATAGGGAGCTGTTATAAATTTATTCCATTATAAATAATATAGTATATACTAGGGGTGACCCCGAATAGTCGAAGATTCGATGCTTCAATTGGAGGAGCCTGATTCGACTACCAATCTCACAGTCGAATATTCGCGGGGTGTTATAATCATGCCATTTTGGCAATATAGGGGTGCTCAAATGTCTGATTTCACATAGAACTAGTGTTTTTCTCCCAATAAGTTAATATACAGCCTATTAAAATAATGCTGTAAATAAGAATCTGAAAAGAAAGAAGCTTCAAATAAATATTTTAACGTGCGTGAATAAATCCAACCATCCCTATAGATTTAAGTTTCACTTTCCTTAGTCCATGACCAACAGAGAAGCATCTTGGCGGCAGGGATTTAAAACTTTAACAAGACTCAGGTAGAGACACAGGCAGAGTGAAAGACTGGATTTTTTAGATCAGCTAGGGTACAAGTGATTTCAAAACATTTCAGCCAGTTTATATATATTCTGTATATATAATTTATCTCGTATAAGATGCATTTGGTTGAGTTGCGCTGCAGTAAAGCGCTTCATTGTAGTACTACGGTGATTATCTCTTCAGCGCGCAGCGCGAGCAGGATAAACAACAATGCAGAATATTAATAACTATGACTAGGACTGTCATATACATAACAATTATAATGAGAACACTATTATAAGAAAACGCTGTGAATTTTTAGAGTTTAGTTGCTGTGTTTCTGCACGTTGTTGTATGAAGAATGCGTCCACAAAAGGAGTTCATTCAGAGCCGCACAGACACATTTCTGGGGCATTTTGTGCAGATAGCCTATTAACGTTAGTTGTAATATTAACGTTATGTTGTATAAATAACGAAGCATATTCTATATGAGATAAATGATTAGTTAAATCCCATTGATTAAAAACCTGTTGCTTCATTCTACTGGTCATCTTCAGTGTGCGCAGCTCAAAACAGAAATGCAGAATATTAATAACTACTGTCATATACATAAGGTTATAATGAGAGCACTATTGCAAAAAATGTTGTGAATTCTTAGGGTTTCGATGACGTTTAATGTTAACTATCTTTTAATCAAAGTATAAAACATTATTTACCCTGTTTGTATCTGCCAGGCGTCCGTTACACATTTCCCCTGTGTGTTAACGTAATTATGACTGTAAAATGTGTGACTTGACTCTTGGTAATGTATTTTGCCCCGCCCCCAAAACATATGATTCGATTATCAGTCAAATGTTGGCAAGATTGGAAAATTCTGATTCGACTATGAAAATCCTTAGTCAGGGACACCCCTAGTATATACTGTTCTCAAATTTGGAGCTGGTAAGTTGTTGTTTTTTGCTTTTTTTGCCAGAAGCATACTAAAATAGTCTAAGAATATCACAGACAAAATACACAATGACAATAATATACTCAATGGCCTGAAGAAATATGTGTGTTCATTCAAATAACGGTTTTTCTATGAATTAACTAGAACACAGTCCATTTCTACTCTGCTTTTCCTTGGGACAAGAGTGGGCTATCCTTCTCACATTCCTGGGGGGTCATAAAACCAGTGATATCATGATTAGTTGTCATGGTGACCAGAGCGCCTGGTGTTCAGCAGACATCCTGGCATCCAGTTAATTGAGTGAGGGGACTGTGACGATTTGTTAACCTAATGAATAATTGATTTGTTAAATCAAATTAAAATTAGTGTGTCAGATTGGTCGAGACGCTACAGCATTTTGATACATCTTATCACAACTGAAAACTTTTGTTCTGCTTGTATTTTTTGTGAAAACCGTTCCAGTTTTTTGAAAAAAGGATTCCATGATGAATAGGAAATTCAAAAGAACATTACATTAATTTTTTTGAACAATATGTAAGTATTTGCCGTTACTTTTGATCAGTTTAATGCCTCCTTGATAAAAAAAAAAAATTATTTAAAAAAAGTAAATAAATAAATATGCAATAAAAAAAAACATATAGACCATAAACCTTTGTATGGTAGTGTGTTTTTATATAATTTATCCACCTCTTTTCCCTTTGAGAACATCCCCAAAATGAGTTTTGTCAGATAAAGCATTCCGGGGACATTTTTCTGCAAATTTGTCCCTAAAACAGTTAGATAAGGAACACACACACAGAGTTGACCTGAAGGGAGTGCCCTCCCCTGACTTCATCAAATAAAATGTTCCCTCACTGGTATGATCTCAGAATAAAGAACAGCCAAGCAGCTCATGTCCGATTTTCCAGCCGATCAATAGTCACTGTTTCCTGCTGGGGTCAAGGAGCCTGATGAAATAGAGGTCACGCGTCGCAGCTCTATCCTGATGCAACGTCTGTACTGCTATAAAAAAAATATCCCTCTCTTTCGCGCTCTCTCTTTCTCTTGCAATCAATAGCAACAGAATTGGTACATGAATATGAATATAGATTACATTTTATTTGTATAACAATAATCTCAGGAAATGTTACAACGATTTCATCCTGTAAGAAATACAGGCTAGTAAATGTGAGTATGAGGTAGGCTTTATCTCTTCAGAGAGCCATTCTTACATTCACTTAATGGTTAATGTTAATGATTTCAATACTTTCTCATATTCACTTTGTAGACTATAAACGACTGCAAGAGCGTCTGGTTCTAGTGTCTTTTGTTCTACATTCCTGTAATGCATTGCATTATAAAAGAACTGGGAATTTAAAAGGTTATTAAATTATTTGCAGAATTGTAGCACAGCTGAGATGGGGGTTATTAATGTGAACCTGTTGGCACACATTTATTGCCTCACTCTCTTTCTGTCTCTCCCTGTCACACACACACACACACACACAAGCACACATGAATTGGTGTACAAAAACACAAACGCATCATCCCACAAACATTTGTCAACTGTCAATGGGGAAAGCAGTGTAGTGATGTAAACTTTGCTGTTTCACTCACTGTGACTCAAGGACCTGTGCATCTCTTCCTCTGGAAAATCTCATATCATTTTACTCATATTTACATGCATTTACTGCTTCTGCTGACTTTAGATCATCCTCCACACCGGTTGCTTTTAGCAGATCTGCTTTGGTTTGCTAGCCGTAGAAAAGATTAATAAAAATGTGTTTGGCTTGGAAGGTGAAGCATGTCATTTTTTAATGCTTCCTCATACCCCGGTTTAATGTGCAGAGATGGCTTAAAGGGAGAGTTCATCCGTTATGTTGTTCCAAACCTACATGCATTTCTTTCTGTGAAACACAAAATAATATGTTTTGAAAATGAAAGGTAACGGGCTCAATGTTGGTTTGCACATTCAATTTTATTATATGGACAAAAAAACTGTTGAAACATTCTTCAAAATATATTTTGTGCTCCACAAAAGAAAGAATTGCATACAGGTTTGGAGGTGAATAAATGCTTGGTTATTTGATTGAACTGTCAACTTGAATAAGCTATTTCTAGGCCATTTGTGAAGCAAAAATGTAAGGATTATGATTCTGTGGTGCTTTCAACATTGCTGTTAGTTTCAGCCAGAGTGAGGAGTTCTGTTTCGTATACTTGAGATCAACATGGAACACTGTTTGCATCGTTTTATAATCTGATGTTTTGAAATGGAATACCAAATATTAGGGCATTGATTTGTATCCACTGGGAACTGATTACACTTAGATTTAGAGAGCATGCCAGAATCTTTTTGATTAAAGATTACAAAGACAAACTTTAAACAAACATTAACTATGAAAAATAAGAAAAGTAAATGGGTAATTTAGATTTCATAGTGATTCTTGTAAACACTCGTTAAATGTTTAAGTGGAAAACAAAAGAAAGAGCCATAGATCACAGCCTCAGTAAATTCTGATTTTTTTTTTTCTCCTAGAACTGTGTTAGGGCTTTGTCAGGTTCACATACACAGCTTTCAAACACTGACCCTTTAACTTAAAAGCAATCTAAAACAAAATCTGCAAATATAATAATGTGTGAATTTATCCTTTTGAAGGAAAACAAGTGAAATGTCAAAGCTGCCACTCACCAGAACCCCTTCAAGTTAGTCTCAAAGCCCCTAAAGGTCATAGGTCACGATCAATAGGTGTATGTGACTGTGGCACATTATCATTGAACAGTTGCTATGCTACATGATATTTTTATCACATATGTGTCTGTGTTCAAGAAGGAAACACTATCATTTAGTGGTCAACATGTGAGCGTCTGAACATTTTGAAAATAGTTTCCTCCTATCTGCCTCACCTGAAACGAAGTGAAAAAGAAAGGGGGAAAAAAGACCTTGCTAATTACCAGACATATTCTTTTTTGGCCTTGAAATAGAAGTAGCATGAAAAAGAATGAGAGAAAGAAAGAGATAGCTTTCCAAGCCTCAAGCAGTGCTGCCATAGCTAGCAGACCTTTTGTGTGGGTGTAGAGAAATATTTATGATGTGGGTATGGTGACCTTAATTAGCAGAGATTGCATTAGAGAATGGACTTGTGTTAATAAAATGAGGGGACTGTGGTTTTGCTCTCTCGTGTCCCGCTCTCTCCCTCTTCGTCTTACCACCTGTGACATCACAGCTTGAGGAACGAAAATCATCTCTCTTACTGCCTAGGGACGATTAGCAGTAAAGAAATAGAAACCTAAGCAAGAAGACCAGCTAATGCTTGCATTAGCCTTTTATGCTGATTCTATATCATTTGTTGCTTCTTCTCAAATATTTAAACACACTCTCGTAAGGAAATCTCACTATAAGGAAGAAAAGGACAGCACATGACGTATGTGGCCCATACTTGTAATTTGTGCTCTGCATTCTCTCCCTCCCCCTACCATCCCTGCTGGTACAGAGACTCGAACCCATGACCTTTGGGTTACGAGTCTGACTCTCTAACCATTAGGCCACGACTGTCCACAAACAACTTTATCCTGCTCCACTAAAACATCACTCTTGTGCTGTATGTTAATTTAACTCTGATCCCATATTCAACGTATTTGTGAAGCCATATCATAGCTTTATTTGAAGATCAAATTTAAATTAATTTCATTATTCACTGAAAATCTCCCTTGTGCTCTAGATAACACTTATGGAAAACCATTAAATTGATGTCAATGATGTCAAAAGAAGTTGTTTCTACAATATCTGTAATCTTATTCATCTTTTTGAATGTGATTTGTGAATTCTGGGGAGGGGAAGATTTTCAGAAAATAACTTAAATACAGTTTTAAAAGATTTGGAATAAAGTTGGATGGGCCAGTTTGGTGGGGTTTTTTTTATAATAATTTTTCTAATATAGTAGGTTTAGGGTCTCAAATATTTATTTAAAAGTGGAGTTATATAGATAATACAAAAATGTCATTGTTTAAATTAATTTAGAATTACTATGACTGTGCATTTATCCACCTTATTTGTTTGTTTATTAATATAATTATAATATAGTTATATTAACACACACACGATGTGAATGTGAATAATACCTTGCCAAGACTGTCAGAATCTACTGAATAGATTTGAGAATGTCGACATTATATGAGTACTATAGACATTGTAAGAAAAAAAAGCACAAAGCATGTCTCAAATCAGCGATGAAGGCCAACTTCTGAATGGCTGGCAGACAATGGATTATAATAAAAGTGTGTTCCTCACCTGCCCCAATCACAGAAAGGATTTATGCATCATCAATTAGCTATACCCACCGCTGCAATCTGACTTTTACACATTCTTTTATTGATGGCCTTCCCATAATTCTCTTGTGCGTATTAACAGTTCCTTCACTGTGCTGATCAAAACATAGACATGCTTTTATTCACTAAAACACAGGTTATAAAGCCCATTCAAGCCGAGATGAGGAATATGTTTACGTTTATAGAGGTAAGAAAGTCTGATTGGAAGATGAAGGCTGCAAGGACGTCATGGTCCATCGCGATTCAAACAGCGGAGCAACTTTGGTCCTTCATTCAGGCTTTTGGACGCCAACAAACCCTTCAAACCAGCCTTGCTAGGTTCTGCATCCTTGAGGCTTTTCTCCAAAGTTTGCACAACAAACTTGTTTTCTTGTTCTGCTCCTCTTTCTTTGTCAGTAAACTCATGTTTGTGTTCAGTCAATTGCTAGCCTGTCCTTTTACCACTTCTGAGGTAGGTACATGTTTTTTTCTGTATCCCATGTTCTTCAGTGATTGCCGTTTTTAATGCATGTTCTGTAGACTATTTGGTGGTAACCAAATTGGTCAGTTACCAGCGTCTTATGAAGCTCTTAAGCAAGATATTAAACCTCCAGGTGATCTGCAAATGTTCAGTAAGTTGCTTTTGTGAGAAAAAAAAGTGGCTGCTAAATGATTAGCAAGTTACATCACTCCTCCCTCTGAGCTTTGAGCGTTGTGTACAGTCACAAAAGTCTCTTTGTTGTCTTCATAATACGAAAAAAATAAATATCTGCTGAGCAGTCCTGACCTGCATCTGTTTGCACTTGAATCTCCATAACCTACTTTTTCTGCTAGCTGGCTCACTAGGGATGCTATCCTAAAGAAAGCTTTCAGCCTGGGCTTCAAAAGGTCTCCACTCTCAGGTCTCGGGGACAAAACTCCCCAACGTCATTCCCTGAGGACGACGCCACACGCAGTTGTGCTTTTCCTCATTAGTTTGACATCTCAACATCCCTTGTTTTATCTGTAATCTGTTTGTATTCCCTCCCATGATAACATTTTATCCTCCTGTAAAGCTTTTGTTTGCATACATTTGAATATTATCTTTTATGGATCACTCATTTTATGTCCCGCTTTGCCTTTTCGTTGTGCTAGCTTTTATTCTTAATTTTGTGTTTGCATTTTTCATTACTATGTGAATACTTCATTACTGTTGTCTTGTTTTGATCCCCACCTCTCTGCGGAGAATTCCTTCTGAAGAAAAGCAAAAAAACAAAAAAACAACTGAGCTTTAGAACTGAATTCTTGCAGCTGTATCTGAAATGTAGAGGTACCGAGAGGCAGTGTTAACTAGTAAACCGCTGCGTCGATTCAAATGTGCTGTGTGATTTCTTAGAGTCATGATTGTTCAGACATTGAGTATTATAATATAAGTGCTTTGTTCCAATTAGTGCTTTAATGACTTAGATAATCCTTTGCATATTTAATTCATATTCATTTAATTAAAACAAATGAATTGAAATTCGATTCATGTAAAACATAGCAGTTTTAAATCATTGCTAGCTGGATAGAATATAGAACTTCATAGTAGCATCTCAGCATAGAGAGAGAGAAAAAAAGATCCAATTGTTAATGGAAATTCACTGTATTTACAGTAATACATTATGGCCATCGAGACTGTAGGGTCAGTTATTGAGGTTTATTGATTTTTGTTGAGTTTCTGTTGGAGTCTGAAAGTTTGGAGTATGTTATGTTTTTCGTTGAGAAAGAAAATTAACTTTGGGTTGCTTGGCCGTCTTGCCCTTGAGTGCTTAAGGACCTTGAATAAAGTCCAAACTCCTCCTGCCTGAACTTTCTGAATGCATGCATCTGTTCACCCAGTGTCCAAATATTCAAATCAGCTTTATTTTTCAGATAATTTTTGCTTCAGTAAACGAAAGGCCATTTTCTTGTGTATTGCGAGTCACCTTACCAACATAGCTCTGGTCTTTTCAGGTCACCCTAATCTGGAACAGCTCCCCTTCCTTTATATTCAGGGCAAACAGCGCCCATATCTCTTGTAGAGTGTGACTTTAAGTGCCACTCCAGTTCATGAAGTCGCATAGACTTGAATTTAAAGCACCGACCTTCCTGATGAGATGAAGGGTGAAAGGCTGCCTTCTTTAATGATTATGCAGAATCAATATCGACCTAACTGTAACCAATATTGAATCGGCCTTCGGGCCTTCATGATTCCAAACGCATTGCTGCAGGCAGTAAATATTATTCTGCAGGAAAGGGGGGGCATGCTGCATTAAATGGTGTGCCGAACACGATAGATGGCTATTGGAACAAGTCTATTTGTGGTGACCCAGACCTTTGGACTGGCGTAATCCCTTTTCAAGCAGAGTTATTGGCCTCTGAGGAAATCTAACGCAGAGGCGCCTCCACATTTGGGAGGAGCTCCAGTCAGATAGATCAGCTTCTCCCTCCCTCACCTTCTCCCTGGAACGCATTACTTTTTGATTTCTTCCTCTGCATGCACCATTTGTCATCACATACTGCCGCATCATGGTGTTGTACACCTGTACTGCAAGGCTGGCCAGTGTCCCCCTATCAACTAACAAATTATTATTATTTTTTTTTATATGTTGAATAATAAAAAGCACAACCTCTCCAAGATGCTTCAAGAAACCTACCTGCAAAGCTACCTGAAAAACAATGTGCAAGTGCACCGAGGGCAAAAGCTGCTTTAAACGCAAAGGATGGTCACACCAAATGTTGATTTAATTTAGTTAATAGAAGTTAATCGATAAAGAAATCTATTTATGACATTATTTCTGACGGCATCCTCATTTTACAGTATTTTTACACTAATGCCTAAAGCCTTTAACAGTACTATAGCTTTGCAAGTAGGTTTCTTGAAGCATCTTGGAGACGTTGCCACAGTTCTTCTGGATTTAGTCTGTCTCAGTTTGTTCTGTTTCTTCATGTCATTCCAGACAGACTGGATGATGGTGATATCAGATCTCTGTGTGGAGCACTCCTTGTGCAAACAAATATCTCACTGGAAATCATTGCTAGCTGGATAGAATATAGAACTTCATAGTAGCATCTCAGCATAGAGAGAGAGAAAAAAAGATCCAATTGTTAATGGAAATTCACTGTATTTACAGTAATACATTATGGCCATCGAGACTGTAGGGTCAGTTATTGAGGTTTATTGATTTTTGTTGAGTTTCTGTTGGAGTCTGAAAGTTTGGAGTATGTTATGTTTTTCGTTGAGAAAGAAAATTAACTTTGGGTTGCTTGGCCGTCTTGCCCTTGAGTGCTTAAGGACCTTGAATAAAGTCCAAACTCCTCCTGCCTGAACTTTCTGAATGCATGCATCTGTTCACCCAGTGTCCAAATATTCAAATCAGCTTTATTTTTCAGATAATTTTTGCTTCAGTAAACGAAAGGCCATTTTCTTGTGTATTGCGAGTCACCTTACCAACATAGCTCTGGTCTTTTCAGGTCACCCTAATCTGGAACAGCTCCCCTTCCTTTATATTCAGGGCAAACAGCGCCCATATCTCTTGTAGAGTGTGACTTTAAGTGCCACTCCAGTTCATGAAGTCGCATAGACTTGAATTTAAAGCACCGACCTTCCTGATGAGATGAAGGGTGAAAGGCTGCCTTCTTTAATGATTATGCAGAATCAATATCGACCTAACTGTAACCAATATTGAATCGGCCTTCGGGCCTTCATGATTCCAAACGCATTGCTGCAGGCAGTAAATATTATTCTGCAGGAAAGGGGGGGCATGCTGCATTAAATGGTGTGCCGAACACGATAGATGGCTATTGGAACAAGTCTATTTGTGGTGACCCAGACCTTTGGACTGGCGTAATCCCTTTTCAAGCAGAGTTATTGGCCTCTGAGGAAATCTAACGCAGAGGCGCCTCCACATTTGGGAGGAGCTCCAGTCAGATAGATCAGCTTCTCCCTCCCTCACCTTCTCCCTGGAACGCATTACTTTTTGATTTCTTCCTCTGCATGCACCATTTGTCATCACATACTGCCGCATCATGGTGTTGTACACCTGTACTGCAAGGCTGGCCAGTGTCCCCCTATCAACTAACAAATTATTATTATTTTTTTTTATATGTTGAATAATAAAAAGCACAACCTCTCCAAGATGCTTCAAGAAACCTACCTGCAAAGCTACCTGAAAAACAATGTGCAAGTGCACCGAGGGCAAAAGCTGCTTTAAACGCAAAGGATGGTCACACCAAATGTTGATTTAATTTAGTTAATAGAAGTTAATCGATAAAGAAATCTATTTATGACATTATTTCTGACGGCATCCTCATTTTACAGTATTTTTACACTAATGCCTAAAGCCTTTAACAGTACTATAGCTTTGCAAGTAGGTTTCTTGAAGCATCTTGGAGACGTTGCCACAGTTCTTCTGGATTTAGTCTGTCTCAGTTTGTTCTGTTTCTTCATGTCATTCCAGACCGACTGGATGATGGTGATATCAGATCTCTGTGTGGAGCACTCCTTGTGCAAACAAATATCTCACTGGATTATTACAATTCAAGGCAAAATTAATGTTTGTAAACTGATATTTCCTACTGACACACTACAGCAAAATAGATAAATAACTGACTTAAACCCTTTATTTAACTGGTGAAAATGAACAGCATTTTCTTGTAACTTGTTATCAATTTAATGATTTCTTGCTAAATATGTGTTAACTTAGAGAAAATGTCATAAATGCAATCTCCAGATCAATATATCTGTAAGATTTAAGTTAGGATATGTGTGTTATTCATCCATTAATTCATTCGTTCATTTATGTATTCAGGGCATTCCAGTAGTGATGATTTAATTAATATTCATAAGATGAGGCATCATTATATAATGACATCACAAGCCATCCATCCCGGCTTAAAAAGTTCTTCTAATGTCAGTAGTTTGAGCGAAGGTGAAACATTTATCACTAAAATAAGTAAAGTACCTGCTGTGGGACAAATGATCCCGGGAAAGTCATTTTTCTGAGCGAGAAGGAAGTTGCTATAATTACTTTTTCTCTCCATATGGCATTTCCTCTGTCCGTAGTCTCTTGCCTTAGACAGACTTCAGTGAGATCAGAGATGGCGCCAGATGCACTTGTTTGCACGGGTTAATCTCCGGTAATTGAATATCTCGGGCAATCGGACAATCTAAAGCTGTCCAATTTCAACTTTTACTGCTCGGGGCCAGGCTGGCCATGTTAAAAAGAAAGAAAAATAACATTAGAGGGAATCAGAATGCCGGCCTGTGGAATTAGCTTATCATATCCAATTGAAAACACTGTAAATGCCGCTTAGCTGGCCGTTCCCCTGTGGGTGGTTAGCCAGGCGAGGAGAGGACAGAGGAGGCCATCTAATGCTGCAGATGACGGTGTGCGGGAACAATGGGGAGTATTTGTTGTATATTATAGGGTTTTCATCAGCATCCACCCACCTCTGATTAAGTGTGCGATTTGACAGTACCTTCTGATTGTCCCGATGATGAGCGCTTGTCAGGGGTGAATGGAGACTAACCGGCAGTGTAGCATGTAAAATATATACATGCTTGAATAGTTTAATATACTCTTTGTGCATAGGCTTTGTGAGAGAAGTTGTTATTTGATGGTTGCTTTGGTTTCCAGTGCAATTTTGAATTTGTAGCTCTAGGAACAATAAATGGCTTTTGAAAGCTGAAGATGTGGATGTTTGTCCATGGCTGGAATCCAGGAATTGTGGATTCAATAGTCATACTTCTACACAAAATGTGTATGAATTAATTAATAAAATAAAAAAAAATTAAAACAAATGGTCTTTAAATATAAAATGACTTTTTTTTGTTCAGGACTGCTATTAAACACAGTGATAAATTAGACATTACATTGTGAAATTAGCTGGAAATTGAAGGACAGTGATACAAACCTTACCTTTCATGACAGTGTATGCAAATTCAAACAGCTTTCTGAGGCACATACATCCCTCTTTAGACATTAGCTATAATCAAAGTAAGCTTTGTTATGTGCGTCACAAAGAAAGCATGAAAGTAGTCTGTACCCGTCTACAGCAGAACCTGTGTGCTCTTTAAGCCCAACAATCAGTTCTTCATTCACAGTGTTTTCCCATAGCCATAAAGAGACTGCTTGTACCTAGGGTCCTGATTCTGTGTGCCTGTGCGAGAGATATAGAGTGTGGGTGAAACTGGATGCTAATACGCATGGAATTTATTACCTTACAGATGGACGATTCTCAAGTGTCTGCTGCATGATGCTCCATCTCCCCTGTGCAATTGGTCTCAAATTAAAGGCTATCTCTATTTCCTCCTACAGGATCCTCTTTGTGCATTTCTCTGCCTCTCTCTGCTCCACCTGCTACCCCCTACATCTGAACAGCTCCATGTCCTGCGTCACCTCAACACTTCACTCCAGTATCAAAAAAGACAAGACCTCATTATTCTATTATTATTCTTACTCTGACTAGGCTCTTTTCACGTTGTTCGGTGTTCTTCAAAAAGGCGAAGAGACACTCATTATAACATAACAAAAGTAATTTTAAAGTGATGCATCTGTTTCCGGGACCCTTTCTAACCCCTATTAATAATAATGATAATAATAATAATAATAATAATATCTAAGAAAGTTAATATATATGCATGGACAAATTGTTCACCATAAGATAATTATGATGCATTTAGGAAAAATAAAATAAAATAACCATTAGTGCCAAGTCACAGTCTGATTTTCAACACAACAGGAATCCATTGCACTCTTGTACTTATCGCTTAATTGTACACTGTAGTCTAGTGATCAAAAATTATTGCTAATCAATAGTGGAATTCTCCTCTGAGATCAACCTTTACAACTACCTTTGGAAATATTATTTCTTACATATGTAGCCTGAACGTATGTGACATTGTCATAATCATGGCATTAATCTTCCTGCCTTTGAAACACGTTTAGAACAACCTAAAAATTATTAATTAAACTGAACTAGGCGATTACACAGTCTGCTTCATATAATGTTGATATTAGACTTTTCCAAAGTCGAGCTGGGTCGGTCAGTTTTATAGATTGCCACAGTGAACATTGCCTGCCAATTGCGATCATGTTATTTCCTGCAGCTGATATTGATTGTTAGAATCATTTCATGAGCACAAATTAATGCACTGCTCTCTACCAAACAAAAGGTTAATGGTTTGCCAAAGAGCAGCGAACACCAGCGCAATCTCCACCCTTTTTATCGGGTTGCTGGCATCATGCAGGCTGTAAGAAGTAGGTATGTGTGGGTACTGCATTTACAATTCACAACAACGCAGAATATCGCTATTTGTAACACATACACACAAGTCCATTTCCTGCTGGCCGCTTTCCATAGTATTTCTGACACTGCATGATAGCAGTTATGCCACCTCATCGCCAGCTATATAATCTCATAACGCTCACAATTTGTTCTCTATTTTTTCTCTCCACGGTAGATCTTGGACACATTAGAAAGTTTTTGTCACCATGCCATTTGGAAAGGCTTTCAGGTATCTCAATAGGAGGTGTTGCAAATCATTTTTCTTAGATTCACTTTCTGCCGTTCGTGCGCTGACATCAGGAGAGCCTTTGAACAATCTTCCTGAAGAATTACCTACAGCACGCTTGGAAAATTAGTTACAGTGTGTCTACCCCATTGCTCTTTACGGTTTTTAGTAATTAGAGCTAATGAAATAACAATTTACCCTTATTAGGGCACGTGGCTAACAGCACTGTTAAACAAGAGCTCACTGCGCTTCTTGGCACATATCTGTGTCTCCAGTCGGGCCCTTGGAGGGAGAACTTTGAAGCATCTACCTAATTCTTGCAGGGTACGTGATCTGATGATACGAGCAGGGCGGACTAGGTTGGAGTGGGTACTTTTTATTTCAGTATTTATTTTTTCCAAACTTCTATCTGCTTCTGCTGATGGAACATTATCATGAGGTCTTGAGTTGAATTCTAAATGTCCGTCCACACATGGATCTTCAGGGTCTGGATCTGAATGGCAATCAGCCGGGATAGCTTTCAAGTGTGCAAAGATATCTGAGAGTCGTCTCACGGAAAACATGCGAATATGTCATAATTTCCTGGCTTGACTTCTAAAGCTTTTTAGAAATAGGAAATAGAAATAGACAGACTATTCATATTTCCTATTTCTAAAAAGCATTAGAAGGTATTTCTTTCTTTCTTTCTTTCTTTCAAAATGTTCACAGCTTTTTTGGTTGTGCATTTCTTATTATTGTCAATATTCACAACAGTTGTGCAGCTTTATATTTTTTGGAAACTAATACTTTTTTCAGGATTCTTTGATGAATAAACAGTTTAAAACAACAGTATTTATTTGAAATAGAATCAGATAAACAAATATTAATTTATTAATTCATTAAAAATACTGACCTTATTTGTTTCTCTTCTAAGAATTTATTTATTTATTTGTCTGTTTGTTTGTTTGTTTGTTTGTTTGTTTGTTTGATTGATTGATCCAGAAATTTGATCCTGAAATACTTTAGAAATAAAAGGGACTCATATAAATATATATTTCTTTCTTTCTTTCTTTCTAAAAAAATTGTACACAGCAGTATTACCAGTCTTAAAAAAAAAAAGAAAAACCATCAATGCAGAGAACAAAACCATTTCCTGGCAGCAATGTCATCTGTCTCCAAAGCGCAGAAGAGAGAAAACAGTGAAGGCAGTCTCCCTTGAGGCAACGTTGGGTTTCTCTTGGGGAAAGCCCTAGTTTTAGCTTGTCCTACATCATCAAAGCCCGGCTTCACATGTAATATTAACAGGATTTCTATCAGAAGTCGCTGTGTAAGAGTATTAGAGACAACATTTACTCAACAATGCAGTGGCCATCTTTGTGTGAAGAGATAACAAGGACTGACCCACTGGGTTATGGGATTACTCGATTAAACTTTTACAAGGCTGCCAAATTCTGCTGTGTTTCTTGGACCAGATTGAAGTGATGTTGGATTTTATGCTGAGTGGAGTTAATTTTTAGATGTGCCAGTGAAGCGTTCTTGTGCTCTTTCGTGCTGTTCCAAAAACAGCTCCTCTGTGTAAATGCAGACTTATCTAATGATAAGATAAAACGCTGCTGGTCGCTGAGCAGAGTAAAATTGCAACTTCATGACATCAAAAAGAGACATTTGTCGGTGCCAATATCCTCGTGGGCATCACACTGACATATAGCGTAACTGCACTTCGGGCGTCCCAAGTTCAAGTCCCTTTCCCAATCCCATCCTCTTCTCTCTCGCTCACTTCCTGTCAATACGGTACAAACTGCATCAATGCCAGTAGATATGCATATAAAGTCACACAATCCAAAATATACGTGTGTAATCGGTGAGAAGTTAGCAAAATATAATTTTTTTTTTTTTTTACATACCAAAGCAAAAGTCTTTAACACGAATGTACGATATGGGAATAAAGTTGGTGTTAATGGTTAGTGAGTGCATCAGGGAGGTGACGGCAGTAGAGGGAGGGGTTCAGGGACACTTGTCTCTAAGCTGTTTGACTTTTTGACACAGACTAAATCTAATCATCAGAAAGCTTTAGAGGTGAAGTGGACTATCGTAGCAGAGTCAAATCCTCTGAAAATTAAGCCCATTAATCAAACACACAGGCTCATTTGCCATTTTTATAGAAGTGGCTGATTTGCAGTTGGGTTCATAGGGACGGTGGAGGAGGAGGGTAGAACAAAAGAGAAAGGGTTTCACGAAGCAGGAGAATATCCATCAATTCTCATTAAAGAAAACTAGATCATCTCTCCTAATTAGAATGTTTTTTATTTTTACCACGGTAAAATACAGAGTAAAGCAAGTTAGCCGCCGCACTGCCATCTCTGATTAATTAGGTAAATGCATATAAGGTAGCAAGTTCGTGGTAAAGGCTTATTAAATGCAAAGTGTAATTTATAGGAGGTCGAGTCCACAGAGAAAATATTATCACCATTTCCCTTGAGGTAATTTACTGATCCCGTCCCACTTTGCTCTTCCATTCTCATTGTACTCCATTCTTTGCTTTGCTTCTCTCTCTTCCTTAGACTCACTGACTCACTCTTACTTAATGCAGACATCAGCAAATGTAGGTCCCTGTGCACCTTAATTTAAACAACAATACAGAAAATTGCTGTAATAAATCTGATAGTTTCTTCAATGTGACCTGGTCTTTTAAATCTTTCATCGTATCATATCACCGAGCACATCTTTACTGGACAATCTGCTAGCGATGATTTTGTGCAGATGCAACAAATACAAAAGATGATGCATAACTGTTCTTAAAAAAAAAAAAAAAGGACAGTACTTGTCATTTACAGTAGAAATAACAGCAATGTGTACTTTCCTGCAATAACTATTTATTTGTGGCTAAATATGTCATAATGCACAGTCAGAATAAACCCTGACAAGGTAATAAAGAACTGGGCAGGAAGTGGAAGAGTCTTATATCACCCTGAAGAGGTTTATTTTGTGATTATGGGCGTACTTTTTATGTGGGAAATAAATAAATAGAAGTTGATGGAAATACTTATTCAAGTTGAAATTATTTTATTATGGAAGCAGAGAGTGTTATGAGAGACATGAAACCAGCACACTGAAAGAGATTGGTTGGCAGTGACAACAGGTTCATGAATATACATAGACAGTTTAGTAGTTATTATACAACAGTTTGGAACACTGAATGATGTGATTGGCCAATCAGAATCAAGGATTCCAGTGAGTTGTATGATAATATGCTAAAAGGATTTTCCCCAGGGCATTGTGAATATTTATACAGTGAATGCACACAGTTTTGAGTGTTACTGAGTATTTATGTATGTAAATAAATACAGAATACAGTGAACACTGTAAGGTAAAGTGAGACAGCAAATATTCACACGATTGCTTACACCTGGAAGATCTGAGGGACGAAATGTTGCTCTGGTTATATTGCTTTAGTAGAGCTCCTCAACTGTCAGTCGGAGTGATTGACAATTATATGTTTCAGCCTACTTCATCAAAAACAGCAGCCTTTGTCACACAGTCTTCCTTTGATGCTTTCATGTCACGTCGTGCCATCCCTATCCGACTCGCCCGCTTTGTCCCACCATGACGAATCTACCATTTTACATGAGCCACACAGGGGCCGAAGCTCATCTCAAGCCGCCTCTCAAACAAGGCCTGTTCAATACAGCCACATATTAACACTGGCTGGTGTGCTGGGCATATCTAATTCATTCAGCTGACTGACAATGTCAGCGTGAGAGAGGAGCAGGTTCCTGACTCTTGTACCACAGATGAGATATGGGTTGGAAATAAAAGTTTGGCTCAAATTGTTTTTCTTTTGACAAAAGTAGAGATTCAGCTTTGATGTGTAACAGTGCCAAAAATCCTGTATTACGCTATATGATGGGCTGATCTCTGCATGAGAGGTGTCAGAGAGCACTGGCACAAGACTGGAAGAACAGAACAGAGCTTCTATTTTCAACCATACAAAGAAGCACTATTGGTAATTGAGGTCTAGCAGTTTTGCAAACTTGTTGAAAGGTTTTTGATTTATTTTGTTTGTTTGTTTATGTTATGTTGTTGTTGTATTTAATTATTTATTTAATAACACAACAACAACAGTGAAAAGTATTAAGTAAATGATGATGAAACTAATATTAATATTTATTGTTTTTGAAAGTTGTATATATTTATTTATTTGTTTGTTTGTTTGTTTGTTTATTAATAACATAATAATAATTATTGTAATTGTAATAATTATTGTATTGTATTGTAATATTTAATAATTACTACTACGACTACTACTACTATAATATTCATTATTATTATTTATATTTATTTATTTTAGACAAATACATGTTTGTCCACATTTTTTTATTTAGTGTTATTATTATTATTATTATTATTATTACTATTATTATTATACAGTTATAATAGTATAATAACAGGAATAATGGGTGAAGAGGCCAAAGCTAAAATCAGAATTCTCATCATTGACGTAAATATTTCTGGTGTGCTGATGTCAGGCCGAGATGTTTTAGGAGTTTAGTTACAATCAATGCTCTTTTGGGAGATGATGCCTTAAGGATAAATCCTTAACAGGTTGAATCTATGAACTGAAGGCTTGGGGCTTTTTTCTGCTGAGTGCAGTGATATTAAATGTATAGAGAGGAGATATGGACTATGTCTGTGTCTGCTGTGTATTGTATGTGGGCCGACTGTCATTGGGAAAAGGTGATGGAGGACCTCATTTTGTGCCCCTAGAAATGCACTTTTCTCTGCTTCTCACGTACACACACACACACACACACACACACACACACACACACACACACACACACACACACACACACACACACACACACACACACACACACACACACACACACACACTTGCACAAACTATAGAGTGTCTGTCTGGTGCTGTATTGGTCTATTTAGGCCATTTTCTTTTCATATAAATCTTCAGGCAGCGTCCCAGGTTTTCATAGCAGACTGCAGTCAGTGTGAGTTTACACATGTGCACCCACATATACCGGTTTATTTAATTGTGAAGGAGCTGCAGCGCATACTAATCTCACACAGAGGGATGAGAAGATGCATACTGTGATAAAGCTCCCTGTTGCTCTAATGGTTAAGACCATGCACTTAGACAATCAGAGTTTGGTTGGGCCATGCGCTTGTGTTGTGCTTGGCAGTGCAGAAAATGCATTTTAACCTCTACATTACCAACTCATGTGTGTGTCTTAATAGGAGCAGAAAAATATGCATTTTTTGTCTGATTTTTAATCATTAGTGGTACATAAACTTTTATATTTGTAGCCCGTTTTATTTTACGAATCAGGGAGAAAACTACCTTGGTTTTAATTTTCCACATTCTCTTCTCTTGCCTCCTCTTTCAGTCACTTCCATTTCTCCATCTTCTGTACTTTAACCAACACCATGTCTAGATATAGTTACTGCATCCCATGCCGGCAAGGAGATATAGCCCTAACCCCGTCCCTCAACCTCGGAGTGAAAATGTGTGTTTGGACAAAAGAGCTTTGTTGTTCCAAAATCACAGAGTGAGTGCTTATCGCTTACTTCCTGTTCTCCTAAAAGGCAATGCTGTTGCGCTAGCATTATTCTCCTGTTGAGGACACTTGTGACACCCACTTGCATTCAGGGGAAAAAAACGCTCAATAGAAAAAATGCCATGGGCATTTCAGCAAATAGATAGTCGCAGTTCTGCATGGCAGAGAGGTTAAAGAAACTAAGCATTTTGGATTTAGGGTTTTGTCCACGGTGAGGTGTTGAAAATTGAAAACCTCTATTGCTGGCTAGGTGTCAGACCGCTATATTTTCTTTCTCTTGCTTGTCTTTCACATTCGCACACACTCTACACACACTCGTTTTCCCTTTTCAGATGAGAATTCACTCTTCTGTCTGTTGCTAGGTAGCATTGTCGCACTCCTTATTGTTTGACTCTGGAGGAAATATCATATGTTAAGACCCCTCTGCTCTCCAAACTACATCAATTACAGGGTTTGTTTTGGTTTCATCCTTGAGTATCAGCCCTCAAGGACACCTTTGTCTATATCGCACACATACACTCACTCACAGCCGCGCACACTCCGTCCCGAGCATTCATATATTCACAGTCGCAATCAATGCCTCAGATAGACAGTGTCAAGTTGACACACATGTCAAAATGTTAAGCAAAAGGTTTCGAGCATGGCCGATCACGCGTGAATATGTCACTCTGTCGCCTGTTAGCGGGAGACTATGGGAATAAGGCAACATTACAGTTAGATTTGGCATTTCTCGCCTTCAAAACTGATCATGGCAGACAGCAGCAGGGTGGTGTTTAACCTGGATGCCCTTTTGATAAGTGTTGCTTACGTAACCAGCCACTGGCCTTTTGGAGCCAGACTAGCCCATACATCCTAAAGAGTGTCTCAAGAACAGATCATGTAGATAACATGAGGGTGACCTCGGTAACCCATTGGAACAACCAATAGGAAATTGAATTCACATAATTCACATGATGAGTGTGTGAGGAGCAGCCTGCTGCTAATAGGGGAGCGTGGGGCGCAAAGTAATGTGGGGTTAGTTGTAACACACAGGGTTTGAATATTTCCACACATGCTAGCATAACAAAATGTACAGTATTTATTAGTTACCATATCAACATTATATAGAAAACAAACATGCGCCAAAATTCAAAAATCTTTTGAAGATAACGCTGAACATTTATTTTACCATAGTAAAATAAAAATTCTGGCTTAAGTACATTTTTCATCGCAGTTTTTATTATTCATTTAAAATTATACAAATCTGCTATTATTTTAATCTCTAATCTGTTATTTATCAGTTCCGATCGTTTTTTAATGCTTTGATAACTAGCAGAAGACACTAACCAGTTTTAAATTCCAGTTGCACAGATGGGGCACATTGTAACACTGCGTTATAATATGCTATTCTATTACATTAGCGATGTAATTTACACTATTTACTTTAATGAATTTTAACGAGAAACAGGTGAATTAAGACTGACAGTCAATGTTTAATGTTTAGAAATTATTATTTCAAGACGTGTAAAGCATTTTTGCTCGTTTATGTGGGCCGTCCAAGCATGGTTGCTATGTGTTCATTGCCAAACTCCAAAATCAGATTATTTTTAATTCTTAAAAAACGTCATTATTTTATTTGAAAAAAATAATTATTTTATTTTATAAACAAAATATTTTAGTTTGTCTTGTATTTTTTTTCATTCGATCAGATAACATTTTAAGCTGTCACATGGTCATGTTATAACGTGCCCCTCAGATGTTACAATGTACCCCACCTACGGGGCATGTTGTCACATTTCACTTCCATTTTTTGAGGGTAAATAAAGAAAAAACTTATACACTGTAATTATGAAACAAAGTGACATATTTGTACTAGACAAGTGTAAAATTACTGTGGATAAAATTTTTTATTCTGAACCCCATGTGGATTTACACAAACTGAGACTCAAAAAGTGTTACTTTGTGCCCCGCTCTCCCCTACAGCTCATTTCAGCTTGCTTACAACAACCGTCACTCTCTGTGTTCCGCTGTTGTGGGATGACATTTCAACCTCCACCTGATCTACTGAAAACATCACAAACTTCAGGCTGAAGACGCAACTCCACAAGCACTTACTATCTAACCTACAGTACAGCCATGTGTTGAATAAAGTAATGGTTCAACCAAAAATGAAAATTCTGTCATAATTTACTTAAAATCATAATGTTCCAAACATGCAAGACTTACTTCTGTAAGTACATATATTTGTTTGAGGAACAAAAAAATTTATGTTTTAAATGTTTGTTTTATTATTATTTTTTTGTTTGTTTGTTTGTTTGCTTGTTTTTGCATGGGGACAAAAACCAATAAACTATTAAATTTTATTTTGCAATCCATTGAAGATTTTTATTTTTTTTATTTTTGCAATGACACAAGGGTGAGTAAATAGCACCCTTAGTTTTTTGTTTTTTTTTACTATTTGTTCAACTATTCTTTCTTTTCTCTTGCTTTCGTTTTATTTTTTGTTGCTTTTCAGCCTACCTCTCCTTTACATGTTTTGAGAGCAAATCGATCCTTTGAAAGGATCAATCCAACGATCCAAATTCCTTTATAATTGCATCAAAAATTGTATTATTTTGTTATCTGTTGAAGAAAGAAAAACATAAAGGTTTTTAATGTCATGAGGATGAGTAAATAACGTCTTTTTAAACTATTCCTTCAACTATTCCTTTTCCTCTCTTAGTTCCTGTGCTTTTATACTTCTTTGGTTCACTCTTAAAATGGTTCTGCACTCCTTTATGAACAGTTGCTTGTTGCTTGCTCATTTGTTAGTCGCTTTGGATAAAAGCATTTGCAAAATGATAAAATGTAAATAGCTCAGATTTTACACATGAATATATGTGCACGCAAGTATACACGTCCTGTCATGCAAACAGCTCTCATCTACCGTCAGTGGGAATAAGCTTTCATTTCAAAGTGCTTCTAATATTCACAAGCTTTTTGATAACCAGCAGGACAGTGAGTGTGTAGGGCTTATTGTGTCTGTGTGTGCAATGCTAAAACAGTTGAGAAACATGGAACTCTTACACAATGTCTCTGTGGGGCAGCCTAAGCGGCTTATATTAATGGGACAAGATCAATGTGAAACCCTCAATGATGGCGGCAGACTCATCAAGCCCCATTGTTTCAGTAGTGGCTCAAGAGTGGCATAGCACAGCCAGATTCTGAGGTCTATGACCATCAGGGAAGTAAAGAGGCCGGCTTGAGTCTGTGCTGCTTATCGGATGGCTATTAAACTAATGATGGAGGAAAGGTGGGGGAATGGCAGAGAAACGACATTCCTGCTGTCTTCCAGAGTATTCTGCTGGGAGGCCTATGGTTCAGAGTCTCTTGATGGTTGCTTCTGGCAGTTTGCATCCTCTCTCTGCGATTTCTTTATCTGTTTTTTTTTTTTTCATAGGCACTTCTCTTCCTCACGTACTCTGCACTAGGTGTTGCACTGCTGATAAAGTGAAGCAGAAATGAATGCAGTGAAATAAAAAAGCAAAGAAATAAAGTTGTAGATGGTCAGGAGGCAGCGAACTTGGGGGAAAAAAAATTTCCATGGAGAATAATCCTAATACGATGCGCATTGCTGCGCGCTGCCAATTACCCAGACTGCCGATTTTATTCTAGCATCATAGACGGTCTGCGCCCAGTTACTGTTGGTGAAGTTTGTTGCCGCTTTCTTTTCCACTTCTGACATTTAAGGATTCAACGACTTTTATATAAGAATGGACTTTTTCACACTCATGACCTCCAAATCTAGCTAGACACATTATAAGCTGATAAAACAAGACTTGTGTCAATGTGTTTGTGCGTGTACAATATGTAGCTATACATATATACACTGCAGTTCAAAAGTTTTGGGTCAGTACTTTTATTTTTTATTTTTTTGAAGAAAATGTATACTTTTATTCAGCAAGGACGCATTGATTTGATATAAACATGACCGTGACTATTCTATTATTTAAATAAAAACCCTAAAAAAATATTGTGGTTTGCACAAAAATATTTGTATCAATAACATTAATAATAAGAAATGTTTACTGAGCACCAATCAATCATAAAAGAGCAATTTTAAATACACATGGAAATTTTCATTTCACAATTATTACTATTTTTACTAGTTTTCCTGCTTTCTAAAACGAAATATCTTACTGACCCAAAAACCTGTGAAATATGTTACTGGAATATTATCTTGACAAATATTTGTATTGATTATATTATTTTCCTATTCAAATATATGCTGTAGATGCATAGATAGACCAGTGTGGTTACCATTTACACCCTAAAGATCCAATAATGATTATGTTTTCTAGTCATAGACATGTTCGGCATGTTTTATGTTTTCTTCAATACTTCCCAATTATGTCGAGTTCTTTATCGGTGTGGCAAAGAGGCATAGTGGAGCTGAGGGTCGGATGGAAGAGTGATGGTTTCCGTCCTTGTATCCACCACAAGTCCCAGACTGTGTTAACCTTTAGAGAATGCAGCCTGTGAGGAAATGGAGCTTCAGTTCTGTTGGGTGCATCTCATCATACGGCAGACTCTACCTTTGCCCTTCATTTACTATTGGCTTGTCGCTTTTTTCACCCCTCACTCCTTGTCAGTCACCAGTAGTGTAACAAATTGTGTTAGTGTTTTTTCTAGGAATCCTCTCTGTTTATTTTGGCGTGTTTCTCTGAATAGAAGCTATAGGCTTTGTGTCCTCTGTCCTCTGCTCGTGTCCTAATCACTTCATTTGTTTAGTTATGCCACTCCCTGCGTGGTTGCTTCAGCATCTCTTTCCTCTGGAGCTGAGAGAAGCAGATGGCTTCATTCATTTTCCGAGGCTCCCTTCTCTTACACAGAAACTGCAACATTATGAAGCTATATGGAGATGTCATCTTAAATGTAGTATGCACATTTGCGTGTGTGCTCGTGTCTGAGAGAGAGACTTCAAAAAGTTGGAGAATGTGTCTTACTAAGAGACACTAGCATCATGGAATATTATAGTTCAAAGGCTTGTGGTTCTCCTGAAATAAGATCAATTACGTTTGTCGTCATAATGGCATTCTCATGTTTTCTGCCCACAAAAAGGGGGGGAAGCTAAATCAAAGCATTAATGAATCATGATGAATAAAACATAGCTGAATGTAAGCATAAACAACTTTAATTCCAGTTTATTTTTCTTTTAAGAGCTCGGTCTATTAGAATAAACGGAAATTGCTATTTATGGTCACAGGACATATTAATGGCCCGTTTTCACACCACTTGCTGACGCATTACAAATGACTTTGTAGATATTAAATGGAGATATTACAAAACGGAAGGATTTTTTTTTACATTCTTATCATGATGTGTCTAAAAGTGATGACAGGAACAGGCATTCAGAGATTTTAGCTTGCTAAATAGGGTGAGAGGTTAAATATGTTTTGTAATCATTTCACTGAGAATCTCGCTTGTTGAATGTCTAAATGACAAATGAGTCACAAAGAGTCCATTTTAATGAAGGTTGACGCAAAGCACTTCATGGAATACACAGGACCGCATTTACAAGGAGGTTTGCATTTGCATTCCACACACTGCGCCAAAAAAAAGGTGCATGTTTTACCGGATCTGACAGGAAATGTTTGAGAAACTTTTGAAAACAATCACTACAATTCCATTCTCTAGTGGTAAAGAAATTACCTCAGCTTTAGGCCAAAACCCCCATCTATTTACTTTGCAGAGGTGAACACATTACAATTTTTCTAAGGTCTGTCACTTTAGGATACATACTATAAAAATGTCTTCATTACCAAGGTTCGTCCAGGTGGGCACTTCAATTTGAAATCCCATTACAGGTATGAAGGAACTTATGGACATTTTTTGCCGTATGAAAGAAAGAAGCAAGCTGTTATTGAAAATTAGAAGTAATGGTAGAGCGTGTTGAATCCACGTAATCCACAGCTCTTAGATTGGCTTCTGAAGTAAGAATAAGTATAAATCTGAACAAAGAAAGATGAGTGTAACGTGTTTGTGTATATGTATATAAATCAAAATCTCTCCTTCAGGAATTTATGAGTCTCACCATCTATACAAAAAGCTACACATATTGCGAATCAGCTTATTATTTTAGAGTCATCTGGAGTTTTACGAGTTCAGAGACTGCATATAAATTGTGCAATCAGCAACCGCACATTTCATCTACAGGATGAAATCAATAAAGGAGGGAGACATTTCTATAATATTAAGAAAAGAAAGGTGGTAGGCACTACACATACCAAAATGTTCAACTCAGTAATGGGAAACTGTACTGATATGTAGGACAGGAAGTGAGAGGGATGAGATTTTTTTTTATTCTGTTTCAAAGTGCTCTTAATAGCGAGCTGTCTTCTTCTAACAGCAATTAAAATCACAATGAAAATTAATTGGCTGTGCAATCAATGATGTTATTTGACTGTAAAAGAAAAGCACCTTTCAAATATTTAGCTTGGGGGTTTTGCCGACCCAGGGCAAATGTTAACTTGTTGTCCACTTAGTGGACTAATTAGATAAAACAGTGTTGTTTTATTGCTATGTTAGCTCTTATGAGATCTGTGACCTCCTTTGTGATTATGTATATAACTAAGCAAATGTTTTGTTCCAAAATCTAGCTGCCTATATAGAGGCAGTTTCTTTTAACGAATTTTAGGCACACTTCTGACACTAAGGCTTTTCAAAACGGTAGGCGTCTTATTTGTGCTAAGCCTAAGATCAGGGGTCGGCAACTTCGGTCTTAGTGGGACACTCTTCTAATCAAACACACCTGCCTGTAGCTTTCTAGTGATCTTGAAGACACTGATTAGCTTGTTCAGGTGTGCTTGATTAGGGTTGGATCTAAACTCTGCAGAACTCTGAACCGGTTCAAGGAATAAAAACAAAAAACAGAAACAAATTAAATTTTGACAGAAACATAACCAGAAACAGAAACTAAATCAAATTGAATAGTTCCTAACAGAATCGAAAATTTGAAATGGCTATTAACTGGTTGACAACTTATTTTATCGTTCCATTCAACATTTGAATCTTGCAGTCAGCCAATCAAGAATTTAAGTAGGACGGCCTATGCAAATGTGACGACGCATCTAACGAGTGGAATGCCTGCGCTCAGCTGTAAATTCGTCATAGGTAAGTCGCAATGGTTATGCCCTGGTGTTAGAGTTTTTCCGAGGATGCATCACAAACCTCCAAGCATTAGGCTTACAATTAAGTAAAAATAAATAGCAAGTAATATGCAGCTTGTTTTGTGTTTTGAAACCAGCAAAAAATGCAGGATAGTATAATAGAACATGGATTCAACAAAGTCACACGCACCTGCAGCGCTTCTGTGAATGGAGAAAACAGAATAAATCTAAATATAAAGGCCTTTACACTAAATATATTTCACTTAAATCATTAACAGATTAACAAAATGAAAGAATCTAAAGTGCTGAGTTACAGTTCATTGTGAACGTGATACAAAATTCATGGAAAGGAAACCAATATTTTAAATTCTATTCTAAATATTCTGCAAACCGACTTTTTTTTTCTCTTTTTTTTAAGCCCTGCCACCATTACCGAAGTTGCCCAGCCCTGTCTAAGATAGCCTACTTTGTTTTAGAAAAATTATTTACATTAGTATTGCATGTATCGTCATGGAGAATGCAGTCTTAGATTGACATTGACTCCTCAGTAGGGGAAAAAAACTAAGATGGCAGATAAGATGAGGGAAAAATGTCAATAAAAGTACTTCATCATAATTAAAAATGTATTATTGTATTTAATATCTCTGTGTGCTGTACATTTATGCTTATTATAGCGCCACATTAGCTTAGCAACATTCTAAGGTCAAACTCTATTGAAATCAACTGTGAGCTGAGTCTCCTATGCAGAACACTTTTGTGGCATGCTTATGTTGAGAGTTCCAAATCGGTCACTTATGACGGTCAGGATACTGCATATGTAGGCAGCACAGCAGGTTTTGGAATGGAGCTAACACCCAAAAGAAAAAAGGCTATGCAAAAATGAAATGCCAGAACTTTCCAATTAATGTCATTATATGTTGATTCCATTCCATTCCAAAAAGAATCAGCTTTTCAGAACATTTAGATCCATGGAAACTGCCCTGCATGTAATTCTGTGCTTTTATTCTCTTTCTCTTTCGCTCACTCCCTGGCCTTTCATTTTCTCACACCCACCCCCTTGTTCACACCACCTCCTAATGGACAACATGTGAATGTAAAGTACGTCCGTTGACGTGTAACATTAGCAATTTCCGAACACAATCTGGACAATCTGCTCTGATTTAAAACACTTTGCCATAATGTGCTTCTTAGAAACCTACTCTTACAATCTAAAAGCATTGACCATTTTCAAAGAAATTAAATAACCAGGAAAATACAGAAAAGCATTGTGAGCTCAATAAAACAATCCAGTCATGTTAAATGTATGTTAATATACCGATACCTTACTTGTACTGTATTGGACGTCAGTGAAGGAAAAAACAAGACCTTTCTTGTCACTGTAACAAGCAACTTGTCTCCTACATAAACCCCTCTGATTGAGGTCTTGATGTAGATTTTAAATCAAAACTGCTACTCATTGGGGAGCTATGCAGCTATGTTATGAATTAGCTCTCCAGAAAGCATTGAGAAAATAAAGTAACCTGCTGCCACATACAAATGATTGTCCATGTTCAATCCTACAACTCCCTACAAAGTTGTCAGACAGCCAAATTCTGGGCCAGCTAAAAAAAATAAGTACGTATAATTGATATGGTGAGAGTGATATTCACACATAAATTTCTGTCAGGACCATCGTCAAAGATGACTGACAATTAGCATACTGTTTGGATTGGTGGAAGTGAACGATGTGTAGCTCCCGGCACCGATTTATACTGTAGTCGCACCGGTAGTGACGTCATGGCTGTCGCCGGCCAACGAGTTGGTGTTTTTTCAATGTATGCTTCAGATACGAGTCACGACGAGGCGTTCCCCATAGCGACCCCTAGAGGACGCAGTGTCTCGTTCCCTACTCAGGGAACCATGGTTACATAAGTAACCCGAGACGTTCTGTTCTGGGCAAGAACTCCCTGCGCACCCATGCAGTCTAGCATGGATAAGAGCAGGGAGAGCAGCAATAATCCCCCAAAACTAAACCATATGCCATAGCCCCTGACAGCGAAAATCTCAAGCCTTAAGCAACAAGCTTGTGGCCCCTACCCATTGAATGAAACAAGAATGTTGCCAAAACCTGCATTAGCCATAGCCACGCATGTTCCCCTCAACCAGATGACCTAACGTGTATGTTGCCAAACCTGAAAAGCTTAATCAGCAACATGTTCTCAATAACACCAGATAGCCTTAAGAACAAGCGTGCTCCCAATAACAACTAGACAGCTTGGGAAAAAGCGTGCTCTCAATGACGACTAGACAGCGTAGGAACAAGCGTGCTACCAATAACAACCAGATAGCTTAAGAACAAGCGTGCTCCCAATAACAACTAGACAGCTTGGGAAAAAGCGTGCTCTCAATGACGACTAGACAGCGTAGGAACAAGCGTGCTACCAATAACAACCAGATAGCTTAAGAACGAGCGTGCTCCCAATAACAACTAGACAGCTTAGAAATGAGCGTTCTCCCAATAACAACTAGACAGCTTAGGAGCAAGCGTGTTACCAATAACAACCAGACAGCTTGGAAACAAGCTGCTCCCAATAAAAACCAGACAGCTTAGGAACAAGCGTGCTATCAATAAAACCAGATAGCTTAGGAACAAGCGTGCTCCCAATAACAATTTAACAGCTTAGGAACAAGCGTGCTACCAATAACAACCAGATAGCTTAGAATCAAGCTGCTCCCAATAACAACCAGACAGCTTAGGAACAAGCGTGCTACCAATAAAAACCAGATAGCTTAGGAACAAGCGTGCTCCCAATAACAACTTGACAGCTTAGGAACAAGCTGCTCTCAATAACAACCAGATAGCTTAGGAACAAGCATGCTCCCAATAACAACTAGACAGCTTAGGAACAAGCATGCTACCAATAACAACCAGATGGCTTAGGAACAAGCTGCTCCCAATAACAACCAGATAGCTTAGGAACAAGCGTGCTACCAATAACAATTAGACAGCAGAGATAGAGTGATGAAGCCAATCAGCAGATATGGGGATTGTTAGAAGGCCATGATGGTCAGAGGCCAATGGGCAAATTTGGCCAGGATGCCGAGGTCACACCTCTACTCTACTCTCCTCTCCTCTACCTCTACTTGTTCTTAAGTCAGTCTTATAACTCATGGAGTCCATGTCAATAATAGCAATGCGTAAAGCAATGATACGTCCGAATCAGGCACTTATGATCAATGCATGAAAACTTGCACATACCCCACGGTCCCTTACTTACGGCTCGCCAGAGCGATCTCTCCCGATTTAATGCACGTTACAACAGCTTGTGCAGGGCAGGGCAGGGCAGTGCTTATTACATAAGTGAAAAATAAAAGTTGAGACATGTTAATGCAGCGACAAGCATGTTGCCGGTAACACAGATAGTACCACACATTGCCAGCTAAACAGCTAAATTAGCCTAAGCAACGTGGATAGCTTTAGCAGGAGGAGGAAGACGAGCTGGGCCCACAGGCTTTGGTGGTTGTGGGGCCCGCCAACAGGCATGTTGTCAATAACTGAGAGCATTAAAAGGAACTTAGCTTGTGAAGACATTTGAGAAAGTGAAACATAGCAGCTGTGACATGGATGCTTGATTTCTTGATATCCTTATTGGGGATAAAGTTCCCATCTGGACTTGTTCTTGAGTCGGTCACATAACTCGTACTCCACATGGACTCCCCATGTCAATAATGTAGTGAAGCGTGAAGTAATGCTAACTCAGTCGCTACCGAATCAAGCAGCTTATGATCAATGTGGTGACTTCACGTGTTCAAGTTAACGACTTGAATGGATCGGAGGTGAGTCCATTGGGGAAACAAATTCCACTCGCTAAATTCCCGATTCCTAGTGATGATGGTGGTTTGCCTGCCGAATTCGCCATGCAATTAGCTATTGAGCAACGCGAAGCTGGTGATAATACTGAAGGACCTTATATATGAGTGCTGCGATAGGTGTCACATCCCTATAGGTAGACGTGGATCAGCTGAGAGTCAGCTGATGCGAGCTTGACTAATGTGACCTACTGATGCTGACGCTAGGTTTTTGAAACTACAGATGCAACAAAATTAGAATGCTGTTCATGTGCTTAAGATATGAGTATTTTGCGTTAAATATATAAATATATTATTACATACAGTACATACTATTATGCCTGGAGCAAGGTCACATACTACATACTGTATGTGACCTTGCTCATGGTATGTGTGATTATGTTCACAAAGATATGTTTAATAATTTCAGTGGTCTGGACCACCAATGTTAGCTCTTGAATATGGAGTATTGTAGCAAAGCTAAAAGAGGTTGTGCAGTACTGGAAATGCTGGAACAGTGTGTGAATAGTATGAGCCTCCCAAGTCTACCGCAGGTGAGGAGATCAGTAATTGCCTTTCTTCACACTGGCAACACACAAACACACACTCACACAGGCACAGGCCTCTTTGCAGCTCATCCAGACAGAGCTGTTGAAAGACAGCCAGCAGTTGATTGGCACTGTCTCAGTCTCAAGCTTTGCTCATTTTTCACACTCAGGTAGAAAAGAGGAGCCATCCAAAACCTGCAACTGCCACAGTTTACCCAAGGAAAAAAAAAAAACCCTGCAAGATATATTTCTCTTTCTGCTTCAGCACGCCTACCCCTCAAATCCTCATCCGAGAGCTTTCACTTGCCTGGATCTGAAATGCAGTCTATCAGAAGGTTATCTCTGGTTATTATTATTATTATCCCCTTTACTCCTGGCATTAACATGCGTATTTTTGTCTAGCTTAAATTTACACTTTGCATTCCGATGCATCTCTGATGTGACCAGTATATACAGGTGCATCTCAATAAATTAGAATGTCGTGGAAAAGTTAATTTATTTCAGTAATTCAACTCAAATTGTGAAACTTGTGTATTAAATAAATTCAATGCACACAGACTGAAGTAGTTTAAGTCTTTGGTTCTTTTAATTGTGATGATTTTGGCTCACATTTAACAAAAACCCACCAATTCACTATCTCAACAAATTAGAATACTTCACAAGACCAATAAAAAAACATTTTTGGTGAATTGTTGGCCTTCTGGAAAGTATGTTAAATTACTGTACATGTACTCAATACTTGGTTGGGGCTCCTTTTACTTTAATTACTGCCTCAATTCGTCGTGGGATGGAGGTGATCAGTTTGTGGCACTGCTGAGGTGGTATGGAAGCCCAGGTTTCTTGGACAGTGGCCTTCAGCTCATCTGCATTTTTTGGTCTCTTGTTTCTCATTTTCCTCTTGAAAATACCCCATAGATTCTCTATGGGGTTCAGGTCTGGTGAGTTTGCTGGCCAGTCAAGCACACCTACACCATTGTCTTTTAACCAACTTTTGGTGCTTTTGGCAGTGTGGGCAGGTGCCAAATCTTGCTGGAAAATGAAATCAGCATCTTCAAAAAGCTGGTCAGCAGAAGGAAGCATGAAGTGCTCCAAAATTTCTTAGTAAACGGGTGCAGTGACGTTGGTTTTCAGAAAACACAATGGACCAACACCAGCAGAAAACATTGCACCCCAAATCATCACAGACTGTGGAAACTTCACACTGGACTTCATGCAACTTGGGCAATGAGCTTCTCCACCCTTCCTCCAGACTCTAGGACCTTGATTTCCAAATGAAATACAAAACTTGCTCTCATCTGAAAAGAGGACTTTGGTCATCACAATTAAAAGAACCAAAGACTTAAACTACTTCAGTCTGTGTGCAATGAATTTATTTAATACACGAGTTTCACAATTTGAGTTGAATTACTGAAATAAATGAACTTATCCACAACATTCTAATTTATTGAGATGCACCTGTGTATATATATATATATATATATATATATATATATATATATTAGTGGATCATTCGAAGTGCTATTTGCTAGCTTGACAGATATTGCCGTATATGGTCTGTTGTGTTTCTCTACTTTAGAAACATTCCCACAGTAAAGGATGAAAATGATATTTTAAAGTGCCCCTGTGAAAATAGACCAGGAAAGAAATGTGAGGATTTTGAAAAAAACAAAGGAATCCAGTGTAATAATTTATAGGATGTTGTTCATTGCATGGGGTAACCAGATCACAAGATGTACCTCTTGTGTTTTTCAAATTATAAGAGAATAATATAAAGAAAAATGCAAGAACCCACAGGCATAAAAGACCACAGAAGTTCTTGCGATGTCAATGTAAAAAAAGTACATTAAATTAAATTAAAAAATACAAATAAGTAAATTAATTTCAGATTTTATTTATTTATTTGTTTATTTATTTATATTTGGTGATGACATCAAGAAATTCCATTGCAAGAGATATTTTATTCTTACCAAGTGTCCTTTTGTGGGCTGTTGGCTCTTTCTGTATATTCTGCTCTCACATTGTGAAAAATGCATATATTATATTCATTTATATTATGAATATATTCATTATTTCCTTGTGTGTATGTGTGTGTGTGAATGCATAAAGATTTCAGAAACCAGTTCATCAAATTGAAAGATAATGGTTATTTGTAATGCAATAGGTATTACATACATAGTATAATTTATACCTTTGCTGAACGTGATCAGAATTTGTCCTTGATCAATTGCAAATGTATGTAATTCAGTGATCTTGGGTGCATTTACTTCTGGATTTTAATATGATCAAGTGCTGTCCAATTGTGATCTGATCACTGAAATCACATGTTAATACCAAGTCTCTCTGCTCTGTTTTGCACTCAGCAAGCGTTCTCTCCATCCAAACACTTTTAAATGCATTGTTTATCTCCAAACAGTTTGAAATGGTGGCCCTGGAGTATTTTTAAATATACAGAGAAATTACAAAGAACAAGCTTGGCTCCATTTTCATAATTGGGCTTTGCTGCCAAGCACAACTGCTTGGCTTGCACCCTCACAAGGAGGGATCGATAGTTCAGTGAAAGCTGAAAACTGCCCGCTTATACTTTGGGAAGTTGGGGAGTCACACAGTGCCTTCCAAGTTTCTCAGGCTTTTTATGTTGAAGACCTATTATCTACTCCGATTTAAAGGCATGTCGGGATCCGAGTGCAAGATGTGAGAGTAACATCAATCAATCTAAATGTTCTCTGTGGGCGCATAAGTCCATGAGTGCTGACCCCTGATTTTAAACAGAGCAGCCCACACAGCCTTGAGCCGAAACAGGAAGTCACTTTTCACACTGAGCAGAGATCTTTTGGTAATGATTTAGCTAGGACTTCAGTAGGGCATCTCTGAGTGCCACCGCAGCTGGGTGGCAATGAACCACCTGGCCCATACTGATCTATCACCCTCTCGGGCATCCATCCTTCTCAATTCTCCACCCCTGAATACATCAGCATTGTCCGATTGGTCAGCGTCTCCGCCATTGCCCTCGGTGATTAAAGTCGCCACCCATCCCCTTGCCTCTCCACTTGTACAAAGTCAAGCATGTCCACTCAGCTTTATGGATTGTTTATATTGCTTTCAATTACCTTCCTATGTCCCACACCGAAGCCAGTAAATTTTTATATGCTGGAAATTACTCTCCAGGCACCCATCTCCACCATAACTACCAGTACCCAGACAGAAACTCTCCATGTTCTGGCAAATAAATCATATTTAGAATTCATCAAAATAATTTAGAGTTTATTAGAGTTTATATGCCAATCCGAGCAGTGCTTTGGGCCTCGACTTTTTATTCCTAGCAGTCGCTTGTCAGTTGTTAAACTCATCAATACAGCTAAAAATCTTCTCGATAAAATGTGGCTCGTATGAACCTTTAAAATAGTCTTCTGGAATTGCTTGATGTTATCTTTTGTTGCTGAGCACTTGTGATATTTTCTCCAGATTCTGATATGAAAGAGGCTAAATATAGCTATGTTGAATATTTGGATCATAAGAAATGTACTCACCAAACACATGGATATAAATTTGTGAAACTGACATTATGTAAATTAGATAATTTTATATTTTAATGTTTATGTTCTGCACTTTCACTGGACTTATTAATTTGATATGAATGAGAACCTTGCAGGTTTAAAGTATGTAATTGAATAGACATTGTCATTAATTAAAAAGAAAAACTCTTTCTTTGAATAATCAGCAAAAATAACTAGTGTACATGTACTAGTACACATGTACTTTGATAATTCCTTCCGCATCCTGTAGATATTTTAAATGTCTTATGTATAATGTTTTCGTATTACCTACTCAGAGTTTCAAATTAAAATAAAAAAGAAGAAAAAGAAAGAAAGAATAAACTAAGAGAGGAAGAGTCTGATTTAAAAACATACTGGCTGCAATCACAAGAATAGCAATCAATATCTAATCAAGCCCAAATCAGTCTCGACACAACAGAACTAAATGCAGTAGCAGACAAATGAAAAAGACAAGAGGGGTTCCCTTTCTGTCGCTCACTCCGACGTTGTGTCGAGTGTACAACACTAGGGTTCGCTCTTGGAAACCCAAACACCTCTGACATCTTTGAGAAAAGTCCAATGAAATTGGGTGTGCAGAATTTGCATAGCTGGCATCTGCTCACTCGTTCTGTTTTTCGGAGCCGAATGTAGTGTCTCTTACGGAGAAGTTGCGATCATTCATCATTGGATCTAAGGCACAGTCAGCGGTCTCTCCCTACTCATACACAGATAAGTGTTGTGAGAGTACCCCTGAGTGCTTCAACGGCGATCTCTAGAAGAGCAAATTCCCTCTAAAAGAGTACAATTTCTCTGAAAGAGCTACAAGGGTGGAATTGTATGTTTCATCATGCCTTTCCATCCGTGTGTTTCTGGTTGCGGTTGGCACTTCTCAAAAGACGAAAGGCACGAGCGTTGTATTCAGTGTTTGGGTCGTACTCACGCTGAGGCAGCACTTGTGGATGGTTCGTGCACCGCTTGCGAAGCACTTCCCATCGGCACGTTGCGCTCGCAGCTCAGGTTCTTCGCCAAAAGACCCCAAGTCACCGCGGCTGCTTGCCGCTCTGGTCCTTCTACCTCTGGGTATGAGGCCTCAGCGATGTGTGCCACGGAAGAGCATGGGGAGGAGGGATTAGTTTCGCCGGGGCAATCCCCGTGAGCTTCCCGTTCTTCCCTTGCTTCGTGCTTACCGGTTGAGTTTCCGGATGAGTTTGAGAGCCCTTCCCTGGACGTCCAAGACTCCCGTTCAGGGCCTGTAAGTTCTCTTCGTCCATAGTGGCAAAGGCTTATGCAGCTTCTGGACAAGCTGCGTCCGCCCTGCACGCTATGGACATCCTGCAGGTCTACCAGGCCAAAGCATTGAAAGAGCTGCACGATGGTTGTCCCAAACCAGAGGTACTGCAGGAACTGCGCTCGGCGAGTGACTGTGCCCTCTGGGCTACGGAGGTCACGGCACAGGCTCTGGGGAGGATGATGTCCATTGTAGTGGTCCCAGAATGCCACCTGTGGCTCAACCTGGCTGAGATGCGCGAAGCCGAGAAAGTACACTTTCTTGACGCTCCCATTTCACAGGTTGGTATCTTTGGCGACAATGTGGAAGAATTTGCCCAGCAGTTCTCCACGGTGAAGAAGCAGATGGAGGTCAACAAACAAATCCTTCCTCAGCATGGGTCAGGTCCTACTCCTGCACCCCCGAGTCAGCAGCCCCAGTCTGCTCGTCGTCGTTGACGGCCACCTGCGAGGACTGCTGAGGCCCCACAATAGCCTGGGCCTTCAGTCAAGCCTGACCAATGCCCCACCACTCGCAGGAAGGTGGCACCACCAGCTCGTCATCAGGGCACCAGGAACCCTCGCAAGACTTCAAAGCATTCATAAGATGGGTGACCCAGGGAGGAGGGACCATCTGGCCAGCCTGGATCCAGTTTGGATGGGAGGTGGATTCGGCTCCACCACAGCTGTCTGCCATCTGGTATGTTTATGTTAGACCGGCTTAATGTGTTTGTGTAGTATGTTAGACTAGTTTAAGTTTTTATGTAGTTAATAAAACCTTACTTGTATCACACTTGGCGTGTTCATTGTTTACTCATAACCGGAGTCAATAATCATGCAGATTTACGTTACAAACTTATAGAATTGTACAGTAAGAAAGTTATTTCCTTTAACCAGGAAATTAACGTTCTTAGAATTGACAAGACAGTTGACCCTGAGTGGTCAGCTAAATATCTACAGTGGATCTAAAATATGAATAGTTAATTATAACTAGTTATGGTTAATTATTCATATTTCCCCATGAGCTAAATTCGCTACAGCCAGATAGCCACCACCTGGTCAATAAAAGAGCAATTTCCTTCTTATTTGTGTCTCACACACAGCATTTTTGGGTCACACACACACACTCCCATTTGCGACGGCCAGACGCTGAAACCATGCCTCAGAACCTGTTTGGACACAGACACTCTATCTCCTCACATTCAGATGCAAAGGGTATATCACTCAGCCAACATGACGCATGCTGGTGAACTCATGTTCCCTCATCCGTCTGTGGCACATGTGACAGACCCTGCCTACAAGGCGCAGTGTGTTTTACAGGACGTTTCACCTCCTACCACAGTGCTTTCCACTCTGCTCAGCCACAGGAACCATGCCCGAGGTACGTCAAACATGGTTCCTTTGAGACCGTTGGCAGGGTATGTGGATGCTTGGTTAACCCTCTCCAATCACTCCCAATGGCTCCTTAGAACCATTCGGCTCGACTATGCAAATCAGTTCGCCATGCGCCCACCCAAGTTCAGCAGCATTCTGTTTACCTTAGTACGAGGCGAGAATGTGGGTGTTCTTCTGGCAGAGGTTGCAACCCTTCTCGAGAAGGGTGCAATCGAGCATGTCCCCCTGACCGAAATGAAGAAGGGGTTTTACAGCCCGTACGTTATTGTACACAAGAAGGGTGGGGGGCTCAGACCAATCCTGGATTTGAGGACTCTGAACCGGGCCCTTCACAAGCTTCCATTCAGAATGTTAACCCTCAAGCACATATTAACATGTGTCAGAGAACAGGATTGGTTTGTGGCAATAGACCTGAAGGATGCATACTTTCATGTCTCAGTCCTACCAAGGCACAGGGCGTTTCTTCGATTTTCCTTCGAAAGACGGGCATTTCAGCACAAAGTTCTTCCCTTCAGGCTGTCCCTGTCTCCTTGTGTCTTTACGAAGATTGCGGAGGCTACCCTTGCCCCTCTCATGGAAGTGGGCATTCGCATTCTTAATTACCTCGACAACTGGCTGATCCTAGCTCACTCGTGAGAATTGTTTTTTGCGCACACAGGGACATGGTCCTCGATCACCTAGCCCGATTGGTACTTCGGGTCAACTGGGAAAAGTGCAAACTCTCCCCTGTGCAGAGTATCTCTTTACTCTGTGTAGAATTGGACTCGGTTACGATGACTGCACGCCTCTCTCAGGATCGTGCTCAGTCGGTACTGAAATTCTTGAGGGCTCTCAAGCAGAGAACAGCGGTCCATCTCAAAAACTTTCAGAGGCTCCTGGGGTATATGGCGTCCTCAGCCGCAGTCACACTGCTGGGACTGATGCATATGAGACCACTTCAGCACTGGCTTCGTACCCGAGTCATGGCATGGCATCACGGCTCACACCGTGTGAATATCACACCATTGTTTCGCCATATCTTCAGTCCTTGGGAAGACATCTTTTTCTACGGGCAGGAGTGCCCTTAGAACAGGTGTCCAGACGCATTGTTCTTACAACAGATGCTTCCAAGACAGGCTGGGGCGCCATGCGCAACGGGCATGCAGCATCAGGGATCTGGACAGGCTCTAGGCTGCATTGGCATATCAATTGCCTGGAGTTGTTGATAGTTATTTTGGCCTTGAGGAGGTTTCGACCCTTGATCCAAGGCAACACTTGTTGGTAGATTGCATACATCAACCACCAGGGTGGTGTTCGCTCCCATCGCATGTCACAACTCGCCTGCCAAATTATTTTACTTTGGAGCCAGCACAGACTCAGGTCTCTGCATGCTACTCATATCCCAGGCGCACTCAATCATGTAGTGGATCTCTTCTCGTGACAGGTCTCACTCGGGGGCGAGAGGAGGCTTCACCCCCAAACGGTTCAGCTAATTTGGAATCGGTTTGGCCAGGCACAGGTGGACCTGTTTGCTTCGTCGGAATCTACCCATTGCCAGTTGTGGTACTCCCTGACCGAGGCTCCCCTCAGCATGGATGCACTGGCTCACAGCTGGCCCAGGGGCCTACTCACATATGCATTTCCCCCAGTGAGCCTCATTGCACAGACACTGTGCAAAGTCAGGGAAGATGGAGAACAGCTCCTGCTTGTGGCCCCTTATTGGCCCAACAGGACCTGGTTCTCGGAGCTCGTGCTCATGGCATCAGTTCCTCCCTGTTGAATTCCCCTGAGGAAGAACCTCTTTTCTCAGGGGAAGGCTACAATTTTGGAATCCGCTCCCGGATCTCTGGAACCCTCTTGTTTGGTGTCTGGACGTGACCAGGAGGAACTCAGAGACATTTCACCAGAAGTGGTGAATACCATTACTCAGACCAGAGCCCCGTCAACAAGGCGGCTGTATGACCTGAAGTGGCGCGTTTCCGTGAATTGGTGTTATTCCCAGGGGAAGGACCCTCTGAGATGTGGCACTGGATCTGTGCTCTCCATCCTCCAAGGAGGCCTGGACAGGCACCTGTCTGCTTCTACACTTAAGGTGTACGTGGCCGCGATTGCGGGTAAACACGACACCGTGGGAGGCAGATCGGTGGGGAAGCACGATCTGGTTATTAGGTTCCTTAGAGGCACCCGGAGGTTGAACCCTCCGTGGCCACGTCTCATTCCCTCTTGGGATCTCACTGTGGTCTTGCAGGCCTCACAGAGAGATCCGTTTGAGCCCCTTCAGTCAGTTGAGTTCAGTGCCCTCTCTATGAAGACGGCCCTCCTGGCTGCACTCACTTCTGTCAAGAGGGTGGGTGATCTTCAAGCCATCTCCGTTAACAAATCATGCCTGGAGTTCGGGCTGGCAGACTCTCACGTTGTCCTCAGACCTCGGCCTGAATATGTGCCCAAGGTTCCCACCACTCCTTTCAGGGACCAGGTGATAATATTGCAAGCTATCCCCTGTCCCTGTTGTGCCCAGTGCGAGCCCTACGCACATACCTAGATCACACTCAGAGTTTCAGATGTTCTGAACAGCTCTTTATCTGCTTTGGAGAACAGCAGAAGGAGAATCCTGTCTCCAGACAAAGGATCTCCCACTGGATTGTGTATGTGATCCTAATGGCCTATCAGGCCAGAAGCCTTCCTTGCCCACTGGGAGTGGGGGCTTACTCTACCAGGGGCATTACTGCATCAGCTGCCCTGGCGAATGGGGCCTCTCTAGCAGATATCTGTAGAGCTGCATGCTGGGCTACACCTAATACATTTTCTAGATTTTACAATCTACAAATGGAACCAGTTTCTTCTAGCGTTCTGAACATCAGTTCTTTGACTCAGGAGACTGACAGGGGGTAGAGCTTCCTACCAGCGCTACTCACCCCAGGGTAATTATGCACTTATTCAGTCCAGCTCAGGTTCCTTTCATGAACTCTGGACTACCCTTCCATCACATAAGCACTTGTTCTTAGCAAAGTTCGACGGAGGAAATTGCTATTAGAACTCATTACGAGGTAGGTTCCCTCGAGTGAACTCTTGTATTGGCTTAGTGCACCACATGTAGTGGCTCCTCTTGAGGCCCCATGTGTGTATTCTCCACTGTATTGCCCCTAAGGCTCAGTGTTCCCCTAGACAGACATTCTGTCGATAGGTTCTGGGTTTTGGTATATCTCCCCTTATGCGGAGCCCACCCCAGTACCTTCCCTATGTGGTACTTCCTCTGTAAGTCCATAGGTGGATCTTCACATGTTACCTCCCCATCAGGTAGGATGTGATCTCCGTAGTGCCTTTTCCCAATGGGGAATAGTCACTGTCCCAACTTTACTACTAACTTCAGCTACTTTCAGCTGTTATATTATGGTGAGTATTACTATGGGAAAAGGCTCCGGCTGAGGGGACCTCTGCCTCTATGGTGGCTCTCCCAGATGTTGGAGAGTGAGGTCTTAAAGGGTTAGTTCACCCAAAAATGAAAATTAGCACATAAATTACTCACCCTCAAGTCATCCTATGTGTACATGACTTTCTTCTTTCAGACGAATCCAGTCAGAGTTATATTAAAAATTTTCTTTGATCTTTCAAACTATTTCATGGCACTCAACGGGTGTTGCATGCATCAGTCCAAAAGAAGTTAAATAAAAAGTGCCCATCCATAAAAAAAAGGGTCTCACACGGCTCCAGGGGGTGAACAAAGGCCTTCTGTAGCGAATCGATGCGTTTTTGTATGAAAAAATATCCATATTCAAAATGTAATAATAACTTTAACGTAGCTTGCGCTCACTGTTGTACACGGACTGTGTTACACTGTGCCCCCGTGGACTCGTGACGCAGTTTGGCAGTTGTGGCGTTTATTATAGGGACCCCTAGTCTCGTACACTAGACACAATGTCGGAGTGAACGACAGAAAGGGAACGTCTCGGTTACGTATGGTAACCTTCGTTCCCTGTTGGAGGGATGTGTCCTTCATGCCACAACTCCGAATTGCCTCTGAGTGGGTTGAGACGCTTCTTCACTCCTCAGAACAGAACGAGCCAATTTCATTGGCCTTTTCTCAAAGATGCCAGAGGTGTTTGGGCACCCAAGAGTGACCCCTAGTGTCGTACACTCAACACAATGTCTCTGTTCCCTCCTTAAGGGAATGAGGGTTAACATATGTAACCGAAAAGCTTATTTTATTGCAGTCAATAGATGTTCCTGCAAGAAGGACTTTGCTGAGTTTGCATGGGTTTGTATGATATGCTTTAATCATACCAAGAAATTTAGTATGTTTAAGGAACAATTCAAGCAAAAAAGTGTTTGTAATGACATGCGTGTGTGTATGGGATGACAGAATTTTCATTTTTGGATTATTTATCCCCTTAAGTTTAAATTAGTTTAATATAAACTACACTGTTCCGGGTGTGTGTTCACGGTGTGTGTGTGTGTTCACTGCTGTGTGTGTGCACTTAGGATGGGATAAATGCAGAGCACAAATTCCTAGTATGGGTAACCATACTTGACCACATGTCACGTCACGTCACGTCACATAATTTTAGTTGGTACCAGCGGTTGGTCTTACCCGTGGCAAATGTCTTTCACTTTGTAAGCACTATAAGCCAACAATGGCAGGCACAGCTCCTTTCCTGAAATAAGAAGAAAAGTAATCAACATGGCTTTCGACAGGCTTTCTCTTTTCATTTGGTTGGCTCTCCTTTATTTGCCTCAATTCAGGCTTTGTTTATCAACTGACTGATTGTGAGGCACTTAATTATGCCACACTCCAAACTGCAGGTTTCCAAGGCAATAAGCTCCTTGGCACAGTGACTTAGTCGAGGAAAGTGGTGTGGACGCTCACTGACTTCTTAAGCAAGGCCTGTGACTCGCATGATTAAGATTACAGACTCTGGAGACAAATAAGACTCAACCTGGGACGATGTGTGTGTGCGCTCCTCCATGTACTTCTATGTGGTTGAAAGCATGTTTGATAGTTGTTACAGTGCCCAGGGTTTAAATTGAAGAGGCTTATCACTAACTCCTGTATTTCCTAGAGAAGTTGTTTTTTTAGCATTTCCAGCTAACATCAGCAGAGTGTTGAAAGAACCGCTGAGTGTTATTATGTTAATGGGCAGAAATGTAAAAGCACCTAGCCATTTTCCAACATATTAGAACTAAAATAACACATGTTCATGGTTCCATTCAAAATATTGCTTTCATTTTTAGTGTTACAGCTTGCCCATTTACTGCAGCCTATACATTGATCTTGGGAGGGGGAAAAAAGTTTGATATCATAATTTTATAAGTCGTGTCAAGTCAAGTTATATAGCGCTTTTAACAATACAGATTGTGTCAAAGCAACTGAACAGCATTAATTAGGAAAATAGTGTCAATAATGCAAAATGACAATAGTAAACATACATTTTTCAGTTAAAGACAGTTCATCATTGAATTCAGTGATGTCAACATCCAGCTCAGTTTAAATAATATCTTTGCAATCATGTCAACGATATCGCTGGAAATTAAGTGTCCCCAACTAAGCAAGCCAGAGGTGACAGCGGCAAGGAACCAAAACTCCATCGGTGACAGAATGGAGAAAACCCCTTGGGAGCAACCAGGCTCAGTCGGGGGGCCAGTTCTCCTCTGACCAGACGAACCAGCAGTACGGAAAAATCTATTTAAGACGTAATAAAACAGACGATGAATAATATTAACCGCAATTATTATATGATTATTCCTTTAGTGGACTTTGCTATCCTAGGTACTATCAAAAGTCCAGAATTTTGTGACCTTAGGGAGCGTGATGGATTGTAGCATGGTAGAAGACTAGTTAGGTACGCAGGAGCTAACCCATTAAGGGCCTTATAGGCAAGTAATAATATTTTGTAACTGATATAACACTTGTTATAAAATGTTTTTGGTGTGTATTATGCAGTGTCACATCATAGTTAAGTAAAAAAAAAAGGTTAGAATTGCATAATTAATAAAAACTATATAGACATTAAAAAATAAACATAAGCCATAAAGACATAAACTAACTAAAAGTTTAACTAAAATAACAATAAAATAAAACAAAATGAAATGAAAACAGAAATAGTTGGTACTATTAATTTATGATGATGATGATGATTATTATTATTATTACTCCCATATAATATCACCTTTTCAAATTAAAAAACAAAACTTTGTGTGTGATATTCATGAAAAAAACATAGTGATCATGTCAAATTCAACATAATAACACAATAATCCTTAGGAATAGTATTTGCAACAGAGAAGTTCCAACAACAATAGCAGCAGCAATGCTAACAACCTCAACAATACCATTCATAATAATGACAGTACCAGTGGTATTTCTATTAATATCAGATGAAATAGACCAGGAACATGCATACTATTTATTTAATGTAGTATTTATGGAGAGAGATCAAGGTTTGTCCTAGACTGTTAATGGTGATTTTCCATTAATCTCTTTTTAGATCTTAGACTTGCTTTAAATGGCCCCTGAAAAGCCATTAACTTACACTTTGCTGAAATGTACCCATGCATACACCGAACCCTTCATTTTCACCAAGGCTAAACCTCTGAAGGGGCTGGGACAGTTTTTCATATTGACCTTCATGCCAGATCTCATTATCTCCACATGATATCTATTTATGACAACCCCATACATCAAATTCAGGCCTCTTAGCGCAACTTTGGTGACAGTTAACATTTCACTGAGGTAGTTTGGAGCGTTCTAGCTCTAATGGGAACTTTTCAGGTTCTCAAAAAGAAAACTTTGACAGAGAGAAGAGTGGAAGAACAGAAGAACCTGAGGGGAAAAAAAGGGCTCTTGGCTGATGGACGACTGGAGCCAGACCGGAGCCCTGTGACCCAGTTGAGCGTGCTAGCTGGAGGCGTTTAGTGTAGCATACTGGCTAAGGACAGGTAGATTCTAATAATATAGCTCCATTGAGGGATTCAGGCTTCCACAGCTGTGACAGGCCCACCAGCTTTGACTCTATTACACTCTTCCACGTTGGGCAGAAGTGTCAGTGTAAGAAGCCAGAAAGGCTAATTCACTTCCACGAGATGTCAAATGAGAAGATGTGCTGTGTTATTAGGACATTTCTCAGCCACATTCCATCCGTTATATTTTAATACACACTCCAGTGACTGTAGGTTTATCGTTTAACTTTTCTCTCTTTTTTAATTTTATTTATGATGACCATATGAAAACTTATTCCTTACTGGCTGCTGTGTTTTAGTTCTTTCATGATGAAATGGTCATCTAAATTAGGAAAATCTGTTTAGAGCTCTGATCCCTGTAGCGGCACCATGATACTGCCATGGTATCAGAAAGTAAAACAGTGGTAGACTTTTACAAATAAAGGTTCTTTATTAGAATCTATGGTTCTATGAAGAACATTTAACATTATTTCCATTGCACAAAAGGTTCTGGAAGAAGGTTCTTTAGAGTGTTAAACAGTTCTTCACACTGAGAAAAAAAATGTTTACTGAAAGGTTCTTTTGGAGAACCCAAAATGGTTCCTCTGTGATATTGCTTCTGTCATCAATAGTGTAGTGATGGACTGTATGAAACAACTCCCACAACAGTTGCAATCCCACTTTATATTAGGTGCCCTTAACTATGATGTACTTACAGTAGGTACGGAAAGTATTCAGACCCCCTTAAATTTTTCACTCTTTGTTATATTGCAGCCATTTGCTAAAATCATTTAAGTTATTTTTTTTCCTCATTAATGTACACACAGCACCCCATATTGACAGAAAAACACAGAATTGTTGACATTTTTGCAGATTTATTAAAAAAGAAAAACTGAAATATCACATGGTCCTAAGTATTCAGACCCTTTGCTCAGTATTTAGTAGAAGCACCCGCTGTGTGTACATTAATGAGGAAAAAAAATTAACTTAAATGATTTTAGCAAATGGCTGCAATATAACAAAGAGTGAAAAATTTAAGGGGGTCTGAATACTTTCCGTACCCACTGTATATATAAATAAAGCATTTGATACCATCCACTTATTGTGGACATACATGTTTTTACATTGTACTCGTATTTTAAAAAAATACCTGCGTGTACTTACATCTGTAATTAATTTATGTAATTACATTTATAATTACAGTGTTGACCCATATCTTACACCTTAACCCACCCTTAAACCTACCCATACCACCAAACCTTTCCCAACCTTACCTGTATCCCACCTCAATAGCAGCAAAAGTGTTTTGTAATACAATATTAACACAATAAGTACATTGTACTTATGCTTTGATGTAAGTACATAGTAGGTAAGGCCACCTAATATAAAGTGGAACCAAAGTTGCTTTCAAAGCAAGCAGCTTTCTGTTGGTTAGTGTGGCAAATGTGCATGATCAACTGAACCCAATTGTGGAAATTCCCAATCATGTTGGTTCTGTAGGATATCAGACCGAATCAGACAATCTAAGTTTTGGTCAAAACATGGTTGAAACATTAGGAGCACAAAAATTCCACAAGAGGCCCAAGACAACAGGATGTCATAAATCAGACCCTAGCCACTCTGAAGCAAGCCTAAACCACTCTTTCACAGAACAGATTTCAACATTAAAACAAAGGAACACTTATTGACCATTAACAAGGAGATTGTCAATTTTGGGGGCAAGTTATTAAGAATAATGGTCAGAAGAGATGCACAGCGTGACTGTCACATGGAAACATGTGATAGTGATCATCCACAGAATGCCAAAGAAACATAATTTCCATGTGAATATGCATCTAAATGACACTAAAAGGACCTGAGCAAATAATCATTTCTATGAAACCCACATGTGACTTATCAGGTCTTATTGTGAATGTATTTTGAATAACTATTGAATAGTTTAAGAATTGCTATTCATGTTTAGTATGTGTGTGTTTGAATCTTCATGCTTGAAACGTTTATTCTAATCACTTCGTTGTCAAATGTATCATTTTTATTATAGAAATCATGTCCAAAATGTATACTCTGCCAGAGCGGGAAAAACGCGGATCATGTGAATAATGAGATAACAGTTGATTTATGAATGGGGAGGAGGAATATACAAAACCCCCCCGAGCAACGACGACATCTAATTGGTCAAAGCACCATTTGGGGTGTGTTAAACAGCCCAGTTTAAATACTAGAAACACCATCAAACTTAGCCTTTTTTGCCTTTTTTAGCTTTTTGTGTCTAGCTTTTAGTGTCTAGCTTGTAGCTTTTTTGTGTCTAGCTTTTAGCCATGTGGCTTTTAGCTTTTCACTTCTAGTCATGCTTCTTTAGCTTTTGAGCGTGCTCTGGCTTACACGCCAGCTCCTCCAAAACCATGAGGAGAAACGCCACCTGGTCTC